>NW_010398309.1:5391-20530 GCF_000710305.1 Buceros rhinoceros silvestris | reverse complement strand
ATTCCTGCTCAGCATTGCCAATTAGGCAATCCCAGCAGAACGAGTAATATTTATAGCACTATTGAAAATCTGAAAACCAGCAAATTCCAAACACTCCAAACAGAAAGTCTTGAGAACTCCCAGTGCAACAAATCTGTTCCATACGAAAGCTTTACAGCTCTTGTTCAAAGCCTCAACAAATGCAAATATCATCACTGCATATAGACTCTGAGCTGATGTAATTTGCCGTAGCTCCGTGGAAGTCAATGATGACACATTGATTTCCACTAATGAGGGTCTGACCTAAATGCTGCATTCATTTACCAAAGAAATGCTTTCCCCCCCACCACACACACACTTTCAAACTTTACTTAGCTTTTCTCAAGGGTAGCAAAAGTGCTGAATTAGCATCTAAGTGCATTCAGCATTTAGACCCTGAGCCAGGCGGAGCATAAGCGCAAGGAGAGCATAAGAACTTCACTGCTGTGCCTCTACCTGCTACAGACTGAGATAATCATTGTCAGAGAGATGAAGAAAGGGCAACAGAAGGTGCTCTGGAGAAGTTTTTCAGTTGCTTAGAAAAACCATGGCAGTAACTGGGAAATGTCTCCAAATACAAAGTTATTAGCATTTAGGAAGAACGAATAGGCAAAAAGAGTTTACTCGACTCATCCTTCAGCAAAGTTTTCCAGAGTAAAACCTCAGAGAAACAAGGACTGGAATAACAAACCGAAGTTAAAATCTATCGTGCTGTTTTAGCAGTGGTTTTCTATTCCTATCAAAGTATTACCTTTTTTCCTGATACACTCTAAGAATGGAATATACTTTTTCTTAAGAAGAGTGACAAGTGACCCAGTTTTTGAGGTAGCATTCATATCGTTATCCTCTGGGTTTTATGTTTAAAAGATTATCTTGACATTAGGAAAGAAGCTTTTCTGTATTTTTTCCCCAGTTAAATTTTGAAGTCTACGCTTACAGGGAAAACTAAGCTGATAAGAGAGAAGAAAAAAGGTTTTGAACAAGAGTTCCATTTAAAAAACAAAATACCTTTAAAGATACAAATTTCTGAAATTTCTTTTTGGATTCCATTTTCCAAACAAGGCACTTGTTGGATGACTTATCTGACATTATGTCCCATCTAGGACTCAAAAGTTACACACGGTGGGGCTCCTTAGGTTGCAGGAGTTTTAAGTAGGACACGCATTCTCCCCACCGAAGAGAGCAAAGCCCCAGGCATCCGGCGTACTTGCCTGCCAGAAGACTTGTCAAAAATACTCACTTTGGTTTAGAAGCTGGAAATCTACCAAGGCTGGGAGTCACAGCTATGACTCTATTTAAAAAAAACATTTAACTACATTTCTTTCCTTGGTCATACTCGTGCACCTTGATAGAACTGAAACCCACAACACGGCCAGGTCAAAGAGTATTTTTGATTTTAAAAATCCTTTTACCAATGTGGAAAACTTTTATCATCCAAGAAAGGCACCTATGAAAGCAATTTATGCAAGAAAAACTAATTTGCCTGTCTAGGCCACAGCTTAAAATACACACATAACTGGTTTGCTTACATGCTTTTCTTTCTTGGTCAATAATACAAAGAAGATTCTTGTTCGAATTTGTCAGTGAACGAAATCTAGTGGGAGGTTAGATTTGAATAAGGTGTTGGTTGCCAGGCCAGGTAAACAAATTCATCCTCATTTCAGTGTTTCAAAGGTTCTAGTTGCTTCCTATTGAAGTACCTCTTATACAAGGATGAAGTATTCCAAGCTATTTTTCTTTTATTCTTACTAGATGCCTAAATCACCCACCGTGCTCATCACGTAGACTCTGGAGGGCTTACTGCAGTTGCGACCATCTACAGAGGCTGACCTGCAATGTTCCACAAATAACTCGATTTAAGGCCAGACGGAAAACCCTGCTCTTCACTTTCCTATGACAGTAACTCGGACATGTAGTTATTACAATATTTTTACAATTTTGAAATGTAAAAAGCTGACCACATAATCATCACTTTCTTTTCTACATAATTATAGTAATTTTTGCAATGTATCCAGAATGTAAACACAAAAGAAATGTAATTGTAGTTTTCTGCATCAGCCAGTAAACACACTGCTTTAAACTTAAACCCACAAAACCACTGTGCAGAAAACAATCCTGCAGCATTGTTGTGTTACAAAATGTATTAATTCAACAGAAGACTGAAGTGAGGAATTTCGAAGCTCAAATAGGGGGCCATCCTGAGTGATATAAGAAGGGGTTTGCTTATTGTCAGTGGAACAAAGGTGCACAGCTCATTTGCACAAAGTGGCTTTGATATCAATAGCCTGAGTTGTCACAGCTATGAATCATCATTAAAAAGTGCTTGTAACAAGTAATAAAAGATTTTGTAAGACATTCTTTAGTGAGTCACAGGTATAAAAAAACCACAATCAAAAGCCAAACTATTTAACTTTTCTTAACTGTTTTCCCCCCATCAAAATAATATTACACAACACAGAAGATTCATTTTTACATTTTAATATCCTGTTGCACATGCCCTCAAAAGAACAATAATTGTTCTCTTTCACTTTAAGGCTGCTATGAATCTTTGAGAAGATATTAAGTCGAAAAAAACCCCACAGTTGTTCTTTCAATGCTGTTGCTGAACTGACTGCATGTAAAGATTAGCATTCACTGAATTGTTTCTACCTGTCTGGGGGGCGTTTTGATAGTTCCGCAATATCACTTGCATTTTATCTGCCTTTTTGTTATATACTCTGAACATGCTTTCATATCTTCAGAAGGCAGATAAATACTAGGGAAACGGTATTCTAGTTATTTCAGCTTTTCACATCAGGAAGAAAATTGACATTTTTGTGTGGCACAGGAAGGCTCCAGAAATACATCATAGCGGGCTTACCATGGTGAAAAGTGACTTGTACAGATAAATCAGACACATTCTGTGCTGCGTGTACCCATATGCAATCTTCTGGTTTGTCCACCACTCGAGCTGCACCAAACAGGCGACTGTTTTCAAAGAGAAGCCTGAAGCAGAGCCGCACGGCGGCACACCATGGAGCAGGGGAGCCCGAGCGATCCAGCAGGTGCATCTGTAATTGCATGCAGAGCCCCAAGGATTTCTTCCCCCTTATCCCAAAGGAAACCTCAGTTCCAAGACCAGCTGCTAAAAACACGCCGATTTGCAAGTTTGGTTTGTCTAACATGACATTTGCATATGGGACAGAACTGAATGATGAAACTAAGTAATGACAAAATTTTCATTATTGAATTTTTCTTCTTTTAATAAACTAGGATCTATTTTCTCATAAAAAGTGCAGAAGCTTTGCAGCAATAAATAATATATAAACCAAAATATATCTCTTATTCATGGATCTGCCAGGAGTTTTTGCATGATTTGGTTTAGGTCTATAAAGCAAGCATTTACACAGTGAACACAGACTCTGTGAGGCTTTAGTTGGTAGATAGCTACTTCCTTCTCTTGTTCCGGACCACCTTATCAAGAACTCGTAGAAAGGAAGCCATAACCTGATGGCTTTTAAAGAGAGAAGGTAACATTATAGATTTCCAGTGTAATCTGAAAACATATGGAGATGAATTCTTCCAAGAATTTCCATGGAGCTTGGAAAATGCTAAGCGTAAAAACTGAGAATCTGAGATGACAGTTAATCATCTAAAGCAAGGGAGTCCATTTTCCAAACAAGGCACCATCCTAAAATGATCTGCTTCACCAAGCTTTAAGCTTAGAGCTCTAAAGATTAATTAGAAAAAAAAAAAATCTCAGTTGTGCCAGCTTTGGCTGAGGTAGAGTTAGTTTTCTTCATAGTAGCTGGTATGGGGCAATATTTTGAATTTCTGCTGGAAACAGTGTTGATAATTCAGGGATTTTTCCATTTACTGAGTAGTGCTTATACAGAGTCAAGACTTATTCTGCTCCTCACATCATCCCAACAGCAACGAGGCTGGGGGGGCGCAAGAAGTTGGGAGGGGACACAGCGGGAACAGCTGGCCCCAACTGACCAGAGGGTTATTCTGCTCGATGTGACGTTACGCTCAGCACATAAAGCCGGGGGCAGAAGAAGGAAGGTGGGGGGGACATCTGGAGTGACGATGTTCGTCTTCCCAAGTAACCCTTGCACGAGGTGGAGCCCTGCTGTCCTGGAGATGGCTGAACACCTGCCTGCTGATGGGCAGGAGTGAATCAATCCCCTGTTTTGCTTTGCTTCCATGTGCAGTTTTCCCTTTACCTATTAAACCATCTTTGTCTCAACCCACGAGTTTTCTCACAGTTCTCTACCCAGTCCCACCAGTAAGGAGTGAGCAAGCGGCTGTGTGCAGCTTAATTACCAGCTGGGGTTAAACCACGACACTCATGAAAAAATGATTTTAATGAGCACGCCACATCTTTAAGGTTCCCTCAGAATCTGTTAAGCAATACACGGCAAGTGTTATTACGTGTTTACAAAATAATCAATGCAATATGAAAAGCCCACTGTGAAGGGTTAGAAGTACACATTTTGGATATTCTGCATCTCTGACCTATTCCTAGAGAAAAATATCACTCACTGTAAGAATTCATATTGTTTCTGTATGTGTGTTTAATTGTGAATTAGTATCAGTAAAAAAAAATGTTCTTTATGCATTGACTAGTAACCGTGAGTTCTCCCAATAACACTGAAGTCAGTGATACCCATTTTCTTACACAAAGCACAAAAATTAAACAGAGAAAAAGAAAGACTAGATCTTCAGCATCGTCCACTGGTGAAGAAAATGTTAAGAGTCAAAGTGTTAACTGTGTAAATACAGTCTTTGGTCAACATCTGCAGCGAGAAGCTCCTGCACTGGGCACAGTCAAAGCTGTCACAGAGGCAATAAACTAAAACGAACATGCGAGGTAGCGAGCACTGTGGAAGAAGGGGAAAAGAAGTTGACAAGGTGTGATCAAAAAAAAGAGGCTGGAAAAATGCATCGAGGCAAGAAAAACAAAGCAGAAAATGAAACAGATAATGGCAAAGGCTGGGTGTTAAAATTAATTTTGCAATAATTTCCGCCACATCATAGTTAACTCTGACATAATTCTGAACTGAATTTCCGAAGTGAAACTCTATTGCTTCAGCTGATATGAGTCTTTCTCTTAATCCTCCTATCTTAAGATCTAGTTGGTATCCTGTGTCTGTGAAATATATTTTCCCACCGTGTCCAGCTAGACCCTTGCAACCTCTTGGCAGTGTGGCTCCTCAGCTTGATGAGGGAAGGCTGAACATCAGCTGAGGTTCCGCATCACATCAGGGGAGCACAGAAACGCATGCTGATGGTGAGCGTGTGCCCTGCCCGGGAGGTGTGTGAGGGCACTCTTTGTAATCTCACAGACTTTACTATCTTTCCTTCCTCTGCCTGCCCCTAGGAACACAAGCACCTGGTACACTTTTGTCCCAGTGCTCTCGCTACCCAAATATTGGGTGACATGACATCTACTTCTCTGAAGGTTAAGAGCTGAAGATTTGCAGATCAGAGAGCACTAGAACCTCACAAAATGTGATTTAACCTTACGAGCAGCTAGTTAATTTTTAATATGGACAAAAATGCATTTTGTACTAGAGAAGCTTATCTCAAATAAACTTATTTTTCCTGAACCCTTACATTTCATGGATTAATTTTTTGCCTGCAGCTGTGTATCTCAGTAGTATAGCTCTTCTCACAAATTGTTGCCTAATAACTTCTGTTTAGAAGGACAGAGTTTTATTAGTCATTTCTATTGGCCCTGGAAAAAAATAAAAACCCAACCAAACAAAACAACAACCCTGCAACCCTAAAAACTAAGGACTAGTCCCTCTGAGCTTTGATACCAGGTGAAGTCTTGCAGGAAATCTTGAATAAGCAGCATTAGAAAAGGCCAAGCAGCCAGGGAGGGCACATTGCTTTTGACTGCTGCAAACACCTCCCAGTAGCTTTTCTAGGACGACAGTATTAAGGCTTTGACTAATGAACTGTTGACCACAATGAGAGCTTAGACACCTAGTTCATCTGGACACCTACACGGGACTGCCTAAATCCAGTTGTTTGAAACATGATGTGAACCTTTTTTACAAATTATCAATATGAACTTCCAATTGTTATATAGCTTTCAGTCTCAAACATACCTAATAAATCACTCGTAATCATCAACCTTGTGTTAAAATACAAATAAAAAAATCCTGAAACACTCAACTTTCTCCTTGCTATCTAATCTTTGGGAAGTATAAATGTGTCAAGGTCTGTGAACTGGAGGGACCAATGTCCCAGGCTACAAGGACTGGGAGAGCTATGGCAAACAAATAGGGCTGGAAAGACGGGTCTCTCTGGTTGAACCAAGGGAGGCCGTTCTGCAAACACTTAGCCCCATCGCATCATGCCCCCAGCGAAATGACAGATCTTTCCAGCTTCCTGTCTTCTACTTGTTTTTCAGTCATGAGAGCTAGCAATTTCACTGTTGTGTATTACACATATTTCTTTCCATTATTAGAAAATATGAATGCATCCATCCCAAGCCAGCAAGTCCTGTGCAATTATCCAGTAATGAACTTGCCCTTTTCCTCTATCTGTAACTCAGGGTATGAGATTCCCCAGGAAGCTGGAGCTGCTCTTGGTTATACTGCAACAGAAATCATCCCCTAAAGCCAACATAACTTGAGAAAGAAAAGGATCCCAAGTAAGGGAGAACATCATATGGTGAAGAGCCAGGTGGTTCTGCTGACTGCTATCCCTGCAGCTCCCGTGCAGAAAAGCAGACTGTGCCTGGAGAAAAGTGATACAATGAGGAGCCAGCACCGCATCTCCCGGTTTCCCAGCCAGAAGACTGGCTGACAGCAATGTTGCCACCTTAAACTGCTGCTACACACACAACCCTGCTTTCTCCGTTGGAGAAGTGGCTTCACCCACGGACTCGGTCATTTCCTCCTTGTGCAGGCCAGATTTATTTTTCCTAAAGCTACCTAACTGTCTTTGTGCAGCTTTTTCAGGGAAAGTGCTGATGCGGCAGTTCTGCTTGTGGATCTGCTCAAACTGCGGAACCTCGACGGAGGGCTGTGTACATTTCCAAATACTGTAACCCGCAGAGAAATGTCCTTCTTGACAGAGAATGCTGATTTCAAATCTGCACTCCTCTCTGCTGCTGCTCCCACGGACGGCACATGCCAAGCTCTGTGACAGTGACTGCGATCCCTGACGAAAACAGTGGGATCGTTATCTGCCCTTCAACAACGCACTGCCAGCGGGAGCCTATTCCAACGTTTGAAGCATGCAAGGCCATTCATTCCCATCACACTTCTGTTTTCAAAGTCCTCTGGGAAAACAACGTTTTCTTCACTTCTATTATTATTCTCCTACTGTTTTAATTCAGTGATGAAACTTCTCCATTCAAAGGAATGTGGCCATTTTAATTTTAGTCCACTGACCACATACATTACTTCTATCTCATCAACAAATATCTGTTACTTTGCACAGCCATGCATTAATCTGTGTAGCAGCCAACACAGGAGGTTATACCGTCACCTTTAGTGCTCCACAAATATGTGCTTTCCATTATTACTGTACTCAGAAAGCTGTTCTCCCTGGGGGGGCTTCTAATGTGATATTTAGCTTGACCCCTACCGCAGCTAAGCTCCTTTAAAACTACGTACATGGACTCGAGGGCAACTGTAAATAATGCAAAGAGAGATCAATACTAATCTTGAATTGTTTATGTGTCATTCTCGTGAAGTTCTTTCATTTATGACTCCAGCCACATCCCAGGCTGTAAGTCCGGACGTGCCCCTTCCCAGCCGCGGCAGGGGCTTTGGGAGCGTGCACCGTCAGCGTTGCTCTTACAGATCACACACAAAATAGAAGGTGAATTGTATTCTCTCTCTGTGCATATATAAGGATATACAGAGGATGCATTCCCCAAAATATATTCTTCTCTAGAGAAGAACGAAGGATGGAAAATAAATAACATACCTTCAGCGCTGCTCACTTCTGTGGGGCTTAACTTTCTGATCCTCTTAGGCGATGGTTTTGTTTATCCAGCCTTTCAAACATAAACAGACTAGAAAAACCAAATATTCTAAATACTAAAGGAAGCAAAGTGTGTTTCTATAATGGACCTGTTATGTCAGTAGATTGCGATTTGTATATTCTATGCATTTGTGCATGTATAGTCAGTGCTAGAAAAAAGTCAACCATTCACAACCTTTTATTTAAAAAAAAAAAATCTGAATCCACTTCTGGACCTCAAAAGTACAAACCCATTATGTAATAATAATTTAGCTCTTAACGTAGGTATCTTCGTTTCACTGCTAGAGTCCCATGAACAAACCCCTTTCATGATCTTCTAAAGGTGTTCTAGTCAGAAGCTGTTCTGAATTATGCAGTTTCCTAGATAGAAAAATGCTGTCCTTCTCCATTCACCCACCCCCCTTCCATTTACTCAGTTTGATTTTTCTTGTTTTGTTTTTCTCCTCACCAACCCCTTTATGGATACCAACCAAAAACCTGCTTTTTCAAAAACCAAACCAAGTACGATTTTGAGGAAACCAGCTCCTTGCAGAGTTCCAGCAGTAAATTTTGCTCATTAAAAAGTAGCTGACAGATTGCTGATGAAAATCCTGTGTAATATTAAAGCATTAATACCATGAGTCCAGGGTTTTGTACAACATAGCAAACCGTATGCTGCAGAGCTCGGGATCTCTTTCCAGCTGTCAGCTGACAGTATCCCTGGGTTGCTGCTAATTGGCGACGCACCAAGGCAAACAAGTCAGCTAATTCCAGAACAGGGAACTGATTAACTTTGAGGGTATATACATATTTATAAAGAGAGCATCGCTTTTGTCTCAATAATCAAAAATTGGGTTAGTTTTCAATTTTAAAAGTTGTGGACTACAAAACTATTAATGGCATAAAAACCCTCCAGGACTAAAGGACTAAAAAAGGGGGTCCACAAAACTGGGGGGCAGGGTGGGGGGTGGAGATGAGGAGATCCAAAACAGGGGGGATGGGGTTCTTTCAACTAAATGTTTCCATGCTGTATTAATGTAATGAAGAGACAACGCATATGTATATAGAAAACAGGGAATAATCAGTCATTGTATCATTTCTGTTCTTTCACGAAAGCATCACAATTATTTTTCCACTATATTTGATACAGAAAATACAGACGTTTTGCAAGAACACATTTCCCCCCTTTTAGTGCTGAAAAGTTACTTTGAAATTCAAACACTTCTATCATAAAGCCGTAAACTGATAAAATCCCACATTTACAGATACGTAACATCACAAAGTATTTGCTTTGTTATTCTTTACTCTAAATATAAATGGCAAGGCCAGCAGACGCCACCCTCCGCTGCCAGGTACACTGGGCACTCTCTCGGTTCCACCATTTCAAACCTAATGTTTGGGGGGTCCAGGATCCTACTGAGCAGTCAGGAAAGCTGTTCTACTTCATGAGCAGACTTTTGTGATTTAGTAAAGAAAGAAAACTAAAGAAATGTCAGAGCTGGGAGAGTAAAACAACATTGATAAACATGCTGCAGGGTGGCTGCATTAGAAGCTGTAAATGGTGAAGACAAATGGTGCCCTGAAGTAACTTCTGATTATATTTTGCTCCCACGCATGCCTGATCTCCTTACAAACCAGAATGCTCAGCTTTGGATAGGTCTGTTCTTTCTTACGACCGTGCTGAGAGCAACCATGGCGTATTTTTAATACAACAGCATTGACTAACAAAGGCATGAAAGGTTCTGGGGGCAGAGGCTGAAACCCCGTATCTGGATAATAGCAAAAGTGACTTCCATTTTTAACCAGAAATGAGTCTTTTGTACTTCTTGTTCTCCCAGCCCCACCACTTTGCATTCGTGGTCTCAGTGCGGCCCAATTATAAGAGAAAGCTGGACGATGCCTTCGCAGAGAAAGTCCATGAGTCTCGCGGCGTTCTCCTGGTGGGGGGAGCTGTGATTTTAAACTCCCTGGAGACAGAAATGGCCTTGAGATTTGGCCTCCTATTTCCTAACCCGAATCAATAGAACATGTCTGTAGTTACAAGCAGAATTACTGTGCTGATACATGGTCAACTGTCATTAGGTTTTTATTTCTGAGAAAAAAATCATGAGACCCTATTTTCTGGTCAAAGACAGACAGTGGTGGTTTAATCTATAGTTTGCCCTGTGTTCCATGGTCGGGTTCTCTATACCTTTATTAGTGCGACCTATCAGTGGAAAATCAATCAGCTTGAACACAACTAACTTCAATTAGCTTAGACAATTGGGGACATTATCCTTCACTGTTATAGGACTGAAGACCTTCTTCAAGGACTACTTCACCACCTTTTTTATAATTTAGAGCAGCTCCATGTTAACAGACAAAACTTCCTGCAGCAAGTCCTTGCTACTGTGAGTTTCCAACCACTTTTCCTCTTAACAGGTTTTCTTATTGGTAAAATGATATATCAGGCAATTATTTTGAAGTGTTTTGGGTATTTTTGCTCTCAAATCTAGTCTTAATTTTATGTGAACTGTTCTCTCCCTAGAGACCATTATACCCCTTCTGAACACTGTCCACACTCATTAAATTAAGCCGTTATATAGCACAGCATGCTGCTGTGGCTGCAGGCAGGAGCAGGGATCCTAGAAGATACGTATTCAAACACTAAAAGATGATACGCAATATTTTCTGGTTCTCAAATTAGCAAATCAACAGAGGAAAGGCTTATGCTTATATAAAGTATTTCAGCTTGAGTGTGACAACATTAATTATCCACTGTAACATGCTGATTTATAATTATGAAATCAGTAATTTAATTGGCATCTAATGCAGTAAAAACATTCCTGCCAGTGTCATTATCTAAGTGCCGGTGCTTGATGCTTCCAAACTTAGTTAAGCTGTCAAAAAACATTATTCTGTTGAATGCTTATACCTGCAAAACTGTTAACTATTTGACAATATTGTTTTTTAAAAGTGCTACTACATGACTGCTGAAGATCCTATCTACACATTTCAGACCAACCACCCAAGCTCACTGCTCACATGAAGCGTATGTCTTACTGTTGATAGAAATAGTGAGAAGAAATCTGTACTCCTTGGGAACAGAAGCTGCCACTGAATCACATAAAAATGATTAATATGTGGATGACTGGTTCTGTCAATCTGACCATCAAATCTTCATTCCTGGATGCGGCTGCGCGTTGGCATCCTTGTGTCTGCGTGTTTGTGATGGGGTGGTTCATACTACCCCATTAAGTAAGGGTAGCAGTAGGTAGATTAAGGCACCACCAATCAAAAGACGAGAGCAGCCGCTTCAGTGAAGCAGAGATGAGCAGTACAAGAGCTGGGATCAGCTAAGCAAATTCACTATGCTTGAGGTACTGTGTGTTAAAGAGCCTGGGGACTAGTTTTATTCCTTGTAGTCCTTCCACTTCTGAACTAGAGATCATAGCCAGAACACCAGGCAGTTCTTCAACCTTGTAGACTTGGGTGAAGGGCCTGATCTTCAGACAGGGAGTAACACAAAGCGAATCTATCAGAATAACCTTAACAGGACAGTGATCTGCATGAGTGATGCTCTGTCAAAGGAAGAATCCAACTTAAAAACTGGATACAGCAGGTGGTAGAAGGCAGGGAAGAGAATAAAAAACCCAGTGCCATAGTCAGTAAATCATCCTAACAATGGTTTCTTAGCCCTCCTCTACATGACATATTGTGCCTGTGTAACTCTTTCTGTGATGGAAGGTATTCCTCCTACTGAAATTGTTTTACCTCTCCAGCTGCTAATGAGACTAAAGTACTACCACTCTAAGCAGTTCATTAAACCCAATGGGAATAAGCCTGGATAAGCAAGATATAACTGATGACATAACAACACGAGCTGCTGAAATATTTAGGCATAATTTTCAGTTATTGCATACTGGCCTTTTTCAGCTTCCTGGCACAGTCGAAGTGCTGCAACTGCTGAGTGTGGACAAGGCCGTTTTCTCAGGTCATTTTACAAGAGTGTCAATGCCTTACAGACTATGTCATTTTGATATAAATAAAAGTATTCTACTAAAAAGCTGCTAAGCTAAAGATAGCTGTAAGTATACCAAGAAAAATATAGTATTACCAGGAGCATGGCCTGTGAGGATTCCTGAAGGCAGATATATAACATCACATTACAAGTGTCATTCTGTCAGATGTGTGTATATGGAGTAGGATTCAACTCACTAAAAGCCAAGTAACAAGCTTCAATGGGAAGCCCTCTGCAGCCGGCAGAGACAGGCATCTCCCTGGAGTGCCTGTCCGTGCCTTCCCAGTGTCTTAGTGTATTCTGGCACCAAGGGCCTTCTACTTGCAATTCTGAAGCCTGCCTTTCACTCACAGCTCAAATCTCTCATCGAAGTCACCACGGCAGTGTTTTCCCAAAGCCTTACAGCAATATTTTCCATTGTTATTCTCCCATCCTTGCACCTGCAACCCTCAAAGTTGTTATGTCATGTTCTCACAGGAAATGACTGCCACTGGTGTAAGAGTCACCCTTCTTCCATCCTTTCCTTTCACTTTGGTTACTCAGTGGACCAAATAAAATGCATGCACACAGCTCAAGCAGCTGCAGCACCTACCCCTGAAGTGTGTTGTAACAGCATCATGGCCATAAACAACAAATGGTCTGAGCAGGTTTTGAAGATATCCACAAAATTGCTACAGAAGTTGGTATGTGTGTGTGTTGGTAAATCACGCCTGCTCACGGCAGTGGGGCCTGGGGGTGTTCAGCTTTGGACCTGGTCACTTTTCTCCCCTGATGGCTGCCAGGGATAGTTACCACTTTTCCTTTTCTCTCTCTCCTCTTCTGTTTTTATCTTTCCCCTAAAGCTACTTCGACTGTCAATGTATGCCACCAGCTACGGACCCCTCTGATAAATCTCTTAGGCAAGTGAACCCGTCTCCTTCATGCCACAATAGGAGACTGATATTTTTTAGACACCTCGTTTTCTGACAGTTGGAGTTAGGTCAAACAAATCTCACCCTCAGGCAGCGCAGAGATGGAGGGAGCTGGCAGAAGCCCTTTTCTACATCTGGCTTTTAAATACTTAGCTTATGTGCACAGTCCTGGAGACTGTGCACATACACAGCAGCAGTAAGTTTATCGCCTCTGCTGGTGGAACAACTTTGTTGTTCATGCTCAGTCTTTCCAGTATTTCCCACAGCTTCCGTTCTGCTTGAAAGCAAGCCACAGCCTCACAAGCACTTCTTTGGTAACATTAATAGACTATAATCACAGAAAAATCAGAATCCAGAGAAGTAAAGTCTTTAGTTTATCACTTGTAAATCAAGATTCCTATGCTACTTGGATCACTATAAAAGTAATTAACTGCAACACAAAAGAGAAATAAATAAAAAAAGTTACTGAAAAACGAAGCTATTATTTAGATAACTGAAAAAACAGGATGTGCAGAAGAATGTGGAATACTTAATTCCACTCCTTTGTATATTTCCATTATCAATTCCCGTTACTAAGAAGATACACAATGGAAAACATCATTCCAATTTTAATCACCTTAAATACAGATTTGCGGAGCATTACATAATTATCTTTTATTATCCCTTTTGTACCATAAGTGATATGAAAAGAGCTATTTTTAAAGCAGCATACTGCAATATATAATGGCCGTGTACTTACAAAACATTAACTGTTAGTAAGACTTCTCGGCACAGTGATTGGTTACCCATTGCCTAACGAAAATCAAGGCAATTCAAAGCAGCCACTGCTGCAAAAATACCAACCGAAACATAGGGTATATATTTTAATAAGAAACAGGACATCTTTAAAATAAGAAAGAAATGTAAAACACGAGAAGTTTCAGATTAAATATGCAAAACAGAAAAGCCCTCAATTATGGCATTTTGGAGAGGGGGCTGACCCGCCACCTCCCAACCCAGGAAGACAGTGAGTGAGTCACAGCAGAGCAAATCGACACCACACGGGCACAGTTATGTCCTTTCTGGACCAGAGCTCATTCATATCCAGCCTAAGAGAAGCCTGGTGAAAGAGCTAGTCTGGCAGAAGTGGTCTGTTAAAACATTTGCTTAATTATTTAGCTGTTAGGTGTAATCCATAATTCAGCATTAAGTAGCTTGTTCAAGGTAGCTCAATGTTGAGAGCACCCATAACTTGGTGTGTCTCCCGATGTGCGTCTCCTGATGTCATTTTCTTAAAGAACTAGCTTCCAGGAGTTATTTTTACCTAACTATTGAGTTATAACTGTTAAACATATTGTTGGCCTCAATAGCTGTGCTAAAATTTTAAAATATTAACAGAATATATAAAACCAGAAGGCAAATAAAAACAAGTGCAAATGTTGTTGGCTTGTTTTGACTTATTTTTGCATTGTGATTTTTGAACAGCAAAACTTAAGCACATGCTTATATGCTTTGCTAAACTGGAGCTGCAATCTGGTGTAAACTAGGGCAGCGAACTGGAGTGAATGGAACTGAAGTAGGACTTAAGGACTGAAAACTAAGGACATTCTCTGGGACTTCCTGGAACTGGGACTTGGTCGATCTTCTGCACAAGGTGATTTAGATTCTACTGATCTAAACTACGACTCAACTACATATTAATTTATTCAAATTGTTCAAAACTAATTATTGAGTAAGTCAAGAAATAAAATTAAACACTGTTACAAGATTGCATGTCCCTGAAAAAGCATGTAAGGAAAAAGTAGCTTTCATTTATATTAACAAAAAGTTACTTCACATAAACAGTAAAAGTAGGTTAAAGCCAAGGGAAATCCTGTACCATGTTCAGCAGCACTAGAACTGAAATTACATGAATGATTGTCAAAAACTGATGGGACCTGGCAATGTTAAGAAATATTAAACAGGCAAGAGATTTTTTTTTTTACAATGTTTTACCATTTTTGACAGTTGATATACCTAGAAAGAAGGCTCATTAATAGCTGTAAAATGCAACCTATTCAGTTTTGTTTCATGTTCTCTAAGGCACTTCAGCCACAGTGAAAAGATGATTTGGGCTCAAGCAAAGGCTTTTGTAATAGCTGTCAACTTGGCGAAATACTGTTTTGAGCCATCTGGACAAGAAGCTTGACAGTATACTCAATTCAACACAAAATTAATAAAGGCAATTGAAAGCAAAAGCTTTTTCTTAAGGCAAGAGGGAAAG
>NW_010398309.1:0-5321 GCF_000710305.1 Buceros rhinoceros silvestris | reverse complement strand
GGAAAGAGAAGGAATCTGCTACTTCCACATAGTTTTTGTCTCTCTCTCTTGCCTTCCTGTTAAGGACTAAACCCCATTCATTTTGACCTACAGGTTCCACTTGGATGAATGGCTGCCTCCAGGAGTCAGCCTGGGTCTGAGACACCCGTTTCCGAAACAGAAAACACAGTCTTTGATACTGAGTCATTCATTGACTTGGGCTTATGAGAACACAGCATTTACAAGTTCGCTCTTTTCCAGTTACTTTTAAAAAAATATGATTGATTGTCACTTCCTGCTTTAGCCAAGTGACAGACAGTTTTGCATTTCCAAAACCCCCCCTGCTTCTTTGTTCCACCGTCCCCCATCTTCCTCTCAGTTGCTAATTTCTATTCTGCAAGAAGAATGGCACTCAGGAAGGAAACAGTGGCACCAAAACTCCAGCACTGGCTCTTAAATTAGTTGATACAGTTTTTATTTGGCTATTAGGACCAACATTGCCTTAGTATTTAAGGAAGATAATGATCTATCTATTCGAAAAAGAACCTGTGACCTACATAAAAAAGGATTAGAACTATAAAGTCCAAAAACAAACCACCACACATGCTTTTTGTAGAATACAGGATAAATAGATAAAATATTACATTAACCATAGAAGCTTTTATATGACAGCAAGAAACACATGATGAGAAAATGTTGCTGTATTGCCTGAAGTTGCATTTGAACTCCAAAACAGAAATTCTCAAGAACACACACACTCTAAATATACACACTGGAGCAAGAAAAGAAAGAATAAATCCGTAAGGCCATGCGGAAGAATGCTCCTGCTGACAGCACTAGTGTTTTTCCTTTCTTCCCTGAGGGCTGATTGCTAACACTGTACACAACCAGCAGCTTCCACTGATGCAGCGAAAGAAGCAGCTATTCCATGACCCAAAACATACTTTGCCCCATTCAAATGTATGTTTGTACCCATAAGATCACATTCTTCACGTTAAATGATTTCTGATAACTTGTACAATATAAGAATTATTTCAAAACACTATAATCTGGACACCATCAGACCTTGAAAGGAAAACAAATATATCACTTCAATAGCCACACACAAAGCCTCAGTCACTGAAGAGGGAATGAACCAGGCAGTCATAGCAGCAAGGGTTGTAAGGATGGGAACAGAGTGCCTCTCAGCAAAGGTACAGTGTCGAGCCTCTCCACTCAGGTACCCGGACTAAGAAAGAATAACACCTCTGGAACAGAGAGGCAGTTGAGTTGGTGCAGCAGGATGCTGAGGGCAGCTGGCCCACATCCCCCCGTGCCACTCAGGTGCAACTGTACCGCCCCTGGCATACAACCCTGCACAGAGCTATAGAGGCATCGCAGCTCACCTGAGGATGACGTATCTCGTATTTGCCACATCACAAATAGCCATGAAGGTGTTCTTTCAGAAAATGTACAAGTGCGTGCAGAGAGCTTCCAACATTATTTGTGCTGAGCAAAGTGGCCTCTCTCACCCTAAAGAGGGTACCCTGAAACTGCAGCAAAGTTGGCAAATGGTTCTGAGGAGAGGTTGCATAGTCAGGCTCTCCAAACTAAGGGAGGCCTTGGTAATAAACACAGTTTTTATGGGCAAACAGAAGAGAACAAAGTGCTGTCAAGATGACCTGTCTCAGAGAAAGACAGAACTTCTAGGCAACATGCTCTAACAGGGTCTGGGTGACACGTATCTCTTCAGTTACATAATGACAGCCTTTAGTTATCTGACTCACATCCTATCTCCCGGTGTTAGGTATGAATCAAGGCCATCCCTGGTCAGAACACATTATCCTTTGCCACGGAAGCACCATCTGATGAGAACAGAATTGTGTAAACTCTCAGAGTTTACATTTCAGGCAGTAACATGTCTTGCCTCAGTGGCAAAAAAAAAAAAAAAAAAAATTAAAGTAGAATTAAGTATGAATTTTCTTGTTCACGTAGAATAATCTATCTTTAAAATAGCTCAGCATTGAAGGCAGAAACATCTGCTGTAGAGCACAAGCACACACACCCTGGCTAAAAACAGAAACCTGAGATTTCACTGTTCATCAGCTCTGCCTTTGCTTGTACTTAATATTGCTGCCCAGTTGCGTTACGAACACTGCAACAGCTTAGTGATTACTCCGAGTGGCACCTAAACCACAATACGCAGGTAGGATGAGTAGGGGGTGCAGAAAGCTACTGTCAAAATGCACTTATATGAAATGACACAGTCCGAAGAAACTTACCTCTTCAGCACAAAAAGCTCATACATCCGTAGATCTCGTATTCAAGGAACAGATGGAAGTTTGCACAATTCTCAAAATGTGGAGTGAAGCAATAGGAACTGGCCTGCAGAGAACCAGACAGTTCACCAGCGGCTTACCAGTCGTAAGGATTTAGGGAGGAAAAAACCCTGACAGTGAGAAAAAGCTGAAGTCACCACAATATACTTCGGTATTTGACATTGAGATTGCTTATTTTTCTTTACAATAGAAAGCAAAGTTTGTTGTGGTAGGGCAAGAGATGCTAGCTGTGCAACGGAGCGCTGCCTGCAGACATGACTAGTCTGTTAAGAGGAGCCTGCAGCAGGGAGTGTTTGTCACCTCAAAACAGCAGCTGGGCTTATTTTGAGCACATGGAACTTCAGCAGAGTCTTTCATACCCATGGGAAAATGCACAGAAACAGGTAAATATACCAACATGCCATCTATGACCATCCCTTGCCACTTGGAATTCAGCTGGGGACTGCAGGTCCCCAAGAAGTTTTGCAACTTTGCCTACACACCGCTCTAAGACAGCAGCTCCTGGCTTTGTTTTAGTTTACATCGTGAACAGAGGAGCAGCAACACGTTCTCCTTGGGGAGGCCTCTGCTTTTCATGGTTTCTAACCCTCCTCATCGGAACACGGGGCAAAGGCAGTTTCACTAGGCAAATAGTTGTGAGCTGGACAGACTCCCTGGAAGGTTTTTGGTATTTGCTGTTCTAACCTCCTGCAACTTTTATGTGAGAAGCATATTACTGTTTTCAGTACACATGCACAGACTTGTTATAGTCAGCTCCTGATCTCCTGGGACAATGGAGGGCTCCGGACAATGCAAAAATACAGATAGCAGAGAGCACGTGTAATTGTAAGGATATATAATTAACAAGGAAGTGAGAAAAGAAAACTTGGCAGCACAGTATTGGCTGCAGACCACAGATATCCTGAGTGACGTAGGGACAGCGGCTTGCTTTAGAAACACTACAGCACAGCATCACCTCAGCCACGGCACGGTTAACTGGCAAGCCAGGTAACCTCCCTTTTCAAAAGCAAATTTATTGAGTTTAATTTATTGACTTACAATCAGGGTTACATAATGTATCTTTCCTGACAGCTGTAAAGAATTGCAGCTATCCTTCTCTCTCATTGTATATAATGAAGGAAAGACAAGAAGAAAAAACCACTCTTATATACCTGAGTATCAGAGTCCCATTTTGCCTCTGATAACAAACAGGAAAATCCATACAAGATGAGTCTTTTTGTGATGTGCACCTGAGAAGCAGACAGCAGAATTTTTTAGCATAATAACTCACTGTCAGGTTACCTCTTCCCAGGCACCCACGACAGGGACGAGAACAAACAACATCTGTGCTTTCTAAAGAGCTGCAAACTTAGAAAACCGCTTCAGAGTGAAAAGCCAAGGTCCCAGAAGGGCACAGCAGTACCGAGCTTGTATGAAGTGTTTTTAACCACTGGTTTAGGCCTGGCTGTGTTAACAATTCAGTCTATTAAATCAGACCAAATGAGCACCAGCACAGACCTATCCCATCCCTGGTTAGGGATAGAGTCTTGGATGTCCCTAGCTCTTCAGCCTGCTTAAGAGCATCTGTCTTTAAGAGGGAATGAGTGTGGTACATGCAAGTGAAAAGGAGTAGGGAATGGCCGTATTTAGCAGTGGCTTTATGCAATCCACTGCCTAATGAATTGGAAATCAAGTGCAATTCAAGTGCAAACATTTTGGAATTCAGAAAACTAAGTCCTGAGAAAAATCACACATAAGGGATTTAAACGGCAACCAAATCACAGGCTGCAGTACTGCAACCGTAGGAATCTCATTCATTGGCAAACCAAACAGCACAGAGGAAACATTCTGAAAAGGTACATTAACTGATCAAATGCTAATACCGTCAGGATAAGAACAAAGGAAAAGCTTATTTGCAGGTTTGCAATACTGCTTGCAATACTATTCCACCACAGTTATGACGATGATGAAATGATCCAGAAGATGCAGAGATATAGTCACTGGCTTTCTTTCTTTCTTTCTTTCTTTCTCTTTCTTTCTTTCTCTCTCTCTCTTTCTCTCTCTCTCTCTTTCCCATTCCAACTTCTGCACAAAGGCAGAGGAAAGCCCCAGCCAAGGAGTTCCCCTGTGACATAGTTAGCTCAAGTGCTTTCCCCAGGTCCCACTGGTGTAAAGGAACATATTGGCAGGGAAGGAACATGGTTATACTGTTCTGGCAACCTCCATCTGGCCTATTTGTCCCAGGGGTGCTGCAGACAGCTGGCATTAGTTTCAACGGGCAGATCCAAATGTTTCTCTGGATCAATGTGTACAAATCAGACCTGTAACTCTGGTGGTTGCTGTGCTCCCACACCAGGCAGACTCTGCCACAACCAGAAAACACAGGATTTTGTCTTATTTGATCACTTTTAAACCTTCAATATTATCCTTTGTAAAAGCAGTCACTCAGCATCATTTTCCCAACTTCACTGTCCTTCTAGCAGAGGAAACTGAGTTTAAAGCCCTTCGAAGGGGATCTGTCTTAATCTGTCCTAATCTGCTGAAAAAGAAGACCATTAAAACGACAGATTAATTCTTGCAAACTCAGAATATCTGAACTCTCCCAGCAAAAGGACCGAGTCAGTTAAACTGAACCTCTTCTTCCACCAGCGATCCTGAAAGCTGACGACAGACCGGATCAATTACCCCTGAACAGACAGTCCCTGAACAGAACAAGATTCTCCATGAACAAAATCTGGCTGAAATCATACCTGAATAACTTCTGTTCTACCTTACGTGCTTTAATGAAGTCAGTTTTAAAAGCTAGCAAAAGCTGTTACTTCCTCCTTTATCCCAGACATCCTGTATTCATACTCTTGCTAATGGATTTAATTGACAACTTAAATACATATCAATATTAGAGCAAGGACTCTAATAGCATATATTAAAAAAACATTTAATCTCTTATATAAGCTGTTTATTACAAACAGTATCATTATTCAGGACTGTAATGCAATAGCACAGAAACACAGACAACAGAAATAGCCAGAGAGGAGAATAATAATA
>NW_010398308.1:408-995 GCF_000710305.1 Buceros rhinoceros silvestris | reverse complement strand
GTACCAGCGTGGGTCAGGGAAAGGGTCTCACCTGGTGGCTTCCCAGTCATCCTTCATGCTGTCCACCTGTGAGCGCAGGAGCCACATGGTCTTCAAAATCTCCTTTCCATCCTCGTCCACGAAGCACTGGCCCGTGAAGACAGTGACAGCATCTATGGGGATGGGGCAGGAGGTGGAGGGGAGCCTGGCCAGGGCGGCAGGTCAGAGCCAAGCCATGGCCCTGCAGCCTGCCCAGCACAGGGGCACTGTCCCTGCCATCAGGGGACAGCAGTGATGGCCAAAGCAGGCAGGAGGGGTCAGAGGGCTTGGGGTCCAACGTGGAAATGGGCAGAGAGCAGTGGGTTTAAGCCCCCAGTGCATCAGGCAGGAGGGGTCAGAGGGCTTGGGGTCCAACGTGGAAATGGGCAGAGAGCAGTGGGTTTAAGCCCCCAGTGCATCCTCTGTGCTCTGGCACTGGGAAGGGACACCAGCCAAGGAGCTGCAGGGTCCAGGAAGGGGGATCATCACAGACACCACAGGGGATGGGAGAGCACTGGGGACAGGACAGGAGAAGGCAGGGGATAGACAAAGACACTATATGGGAGGGG
>NW_010398308.1:0-321 GCF_000710305.1 Buceros rhinoceros silvestris | reverse complement strand
GAGAGCGCGGGGTACAGGACAGGAGAAGGCAGGGGATAGACAAAGACACTATATGGGAGGGCAGAAGAACATCGAGGGCATGACAAGGAGGGCAGGGAAATCTCTGAGGACACTTCAGGAAGGGCAGGGGTTCCCTGGAGACACTACAGGAAGCGAGAGAGAGCTGTGGGGACACTGCAGGGAGCCTGTGAAAGCAGCAGCACCTGAATAGCTCCAGTTGACGGTGAAGCCAAAGGTGGGCTGGCTCTTCTGGCTTGTAGGGTGCTGGGACCCCTGAAGTGGTGACACCCGGATCTTGTTGTTGGTGGCTGTCACAGCTGT
>NW_010398307.1:15812-41254 GCF_000710305.1 Buceros rhinoceros silvestris | reverse complement strand
TATATATATAATAGTTCTCTATAAGATATAGCTCTCCACCTAACAGCTGCAGAAATCTTCTTACCACATTCCCAGTCCCTCCATGGAAAGGGCTGCATAATGCTTTTCCAACCTCCCGTACTAGGTAGGAGTGTTCTGCTGCAAGGTATGATGCTGTTGACTGTCACTTTCTGTTTCTTCAGTAGACAATCTAGTCTATTATAGTTACATAGTATTATCTAGTCTAGTATATAATCTAGTCTAGTATAATCTAGTCCATTAAAGGTTATATAAGAATTATAAAAGGTAGCCAATAAACAATACCCTAATAGAATGATTTGTACTCTGAAATGTTTGAGAGTTCTTGTAAATATGTCTAGAGGTCATCTGAAACAGTCGTCTGGTTCAAGGGGATGGTATGTGCTGACATTTATGGTCTATGCAAAATTCTCCTCAGCAAACAAAGCACAAAGATAATAGTGAGTATAGGAATAGCTGCACCCCTTGATGTAGTAGGTTTAGACAAGCTATTTCTCTCTTCAGCATCTGGTCCAGTATCCAAAGAGACTATAGTGTCATGCATCAACAATGTTCCCCTCTTCATGACTGTGTAAAGATCTGGTTGATGGGCAGGGAAATACTCAAATTAAATGGCACATACGAACTGGCCCTTTCCCAACAGTTGTCCCTCTTTCGTCAGTCCAAGTTTTCAAAGCTGGAATCATATGGAAATCTCAGCAATGGATGTCCAAAAAACCATGGTGAGCCTTGTGCTCTCTTACACTCCAACACTAATGGCCAAGGAGCTGTGACCTTTCACAAGTGGCCCATTTGTGCCCTTGGGTGCTTCCATCTTGATTACCAAGGTCTGCTCTGCTTTGGCCCTTAGGAGCCTGCACCTACTTTAAATTTCTTTTTGGGTGTAATTCCAAATACAAACTTTTATCTTAAACTCTTCACCTGGCGTGTGTATTAGATCTTTCATAGCTGAGCTGCCAGGCTCCTGAGCTTCGGACACTAGAAGCCTAGGAAGGAAGAGACCACTCTTGGGTACCAACTCCAGGCACACTTACATACCCCAGGAAGTGGAGGGACAAGATAATTGTTTTGATGGAGGGAGCAGGTACATGACAGTGTATAAACAAACAAAAGCAAGACACAGTTCTTGGTCTGCAACCAAAATCAATAGCCATATACAGCTGGACTGAGATCAATTTATCCTCCCATGTTTCAGAGCCCCACTGATAAAGCCTGTGTTATTGCAATACTGTGCTTTATTAACCTATGTCCAGCAAAGTTTATACTTCATTAAAAAGACGTTTTCAAACAGATTCTACAAATGGATACTACCCCAATAAATTTTATTACTTACTGTAAAATCAGTTACATAAACAAAGCACATTAAGCAAGTCCTTTTACCTACAGAAAATATATAGCAACTATTTTCCTCCTAGATCTAATTAGATTAAGATTTCATTTGCAAAACAGAAGAAAATAAGCTTTTTACCTGGGGGACATCTGGCTATAAGTCAGCAGCATAGTTACGGTTTTTGTTTGGTATTTTTGTTTATTTGTTTTTTCTTTTATCAAATATTCTCAGGTAATAAATAAAAGGGGCACGCTAGTGATAGTACCTACTTAAAAGCAAAAACTCAGCTACACGTGAAAACATCAAAAGATCAATTGTTTGCATTTTTTAAAACAATTATATGGTTTTCTTTAATGTTTCTGCACAAATATTTTTACAAACAGGCTTGCTAACCCAGTAACATGCATATACGCATGCAAATGTTAAGGAGCCATAGATCCTGGTGTCAGCCTCTTCATTTCATATAATTATGACACCTAAATAAGTTCTAAACTCAAATTCAACCTATGCATCCCTGAATCAGCATTCTCATTTGGGGAAACAGAGCCAGGGATTAGTGCTGCAATGGAGGCGTGAAGTTGCATAAGCTCTTTGAGATTCAGTTTGATATCTGTAAAATGGAAGATTAATAACCTCCAACTGTTGAGCATATTACTGATGTAAGGGATCACAAGTCCACTGAAACCCAGGAGAGTCCCCACTGTGTTTGGCAGGGCTTGGGCCCTCACTGTTTAAGCAGGACAAGAAATGGAATTTCCCTGGCAACTAATATGCTGCTATTGCAGCAACAGACCGACATGACAGGACGAAGGATCTTGGTCTAAGTCTGATCCATAGATGGTATCTGGCTCCATACTCTGGGCTACGTGGTGAAAGCAGTGATTGACTTTGACTGTGTCTTTTCTGGGAGCCTATCAGCCATGGCCCTAATTGGTGGACTCGTAGAAACCCGTGCATGCTGCTGATGGGGCAAGCTCTACCTGAAAGGAGCTGTATGGCTAAATTCTCTTGTCGCCCATTTTTATGAATGGGCCAGTTGCAGCACACATCACTTGAGTTATGTTTGAGTGCTGCTTTTCACCTTTTCTGTGAAAAGGAAGATACTCAACTAGCCTTAACATGAGAAGGAGGCAGTAAGCAACTTCACTGGTCTTCTGGTGGGAGCCATCTTTTATGTCTGTATAACCCAGAGATATAATACCTTGGGTATTCTTCAAGAGCTTTGTAGCTCATTACTGGGTCTGCACTTGCACAACTTAAAGAGAACCTTTATTAGCCAGAATCCAGCTCCCCCACGCAGCTTTAGTCTCAAGTTACTTTGAATCCCACTAAACTGGATCATGGGAAGAGCCATGGCGGAATGGTCAGCATTACCTGTCTAAATATGTTTATAATACTCTTGGATGTGTCAACTTCATGCCCAGTGTGCCCAACTCATTTTTACTGAGGTTCTGTAAGAGGTTTCACCAGATTCTCTTATTGGTACTGAGATAGGAGAAGACATTTTTATTGAAGTCTGCTTTAAAGAAAGTAATCCTTCAGCTCTGGGAGGAGAAGTCTATTTTCTTCACAGCTGGGAACTGTTTCAATGCTATCTACCTACTACCTATTCCCTTATGAGACCAGAAGCATTGCAGTAAATGAACAATCCCCTGCAACACTGTAGGAGGGACTCATGCCTGGGACAGCATAAAAGTACAGCTGTCTACTCCAGATTTCCATTATGGTCCAGATTTCCCCATTACTCCTGCATTATCACTGATATTTCAGAGTCAAAAAGTCAGAACACCAGAATATCTTTGTTCTCATGAGAAATTCAACAGCTCAGGGTGGAGGTGGAAACATCAGCTGACAGAAAACCAAACGTAAGGTGTTTAAGTCAGAACACCAGAATATCTTTGTTCTCATGAGAAATTCAACAGCTCAGGGTGGAGGTGGAAACATCAGCTGACAGAAAACCAAACGTAAGGTGTTTAGCTGAAAACAAGCTCCCCTTTTATTTTGATTTACTCACAATGTAATGGGGGGAAAGATTTGTGGGAAATATTGGTGAGCAGTGAAAAAGGAAGATGGACAAATTCTGTACTCTCCTGACTGAAGGAGAAGATGATATGAAGGGGCAGAATTTTTCTGCATTACAGCTAGCAGGGAAAAAAGAGTCCCTCTCTACACAATATTTAAGGGGAAAGACCATTTTTTGACTTTCAGAGGTTGGTAATGTTTTGAAGTGCTTTCAAATAAAAACATTTTATTTTTGATCTCCAGATTTTATATACAGACTAAGAAGAGGAGGAAGTGATGGAATGAGTGAGATGGAAGAAACCACTCCTACTCCTACTTTTGCTATTGCTTTGTACCAGCACCCTTCCACAGACCCACACTGCGTATGATCTCTCTTGTATTTAGCTTTCTGAAGGAGAGGAGCTGGCATCAGACAGCAGGGTTGGAAGGAGCCGTATGACATCACCTGCGCTATTTTTCTTCCCCAAGGTATCAAACAAAGTAATTTAAGGGCACTCTGATAGATCAGAGATAGCCACCCAATTTGTCTGAAGAAAGTATATGAATGATTTCCTTCTTCAGACCAAAGAACCACGGTAAACCTTTCAGAGCAACAGTCTTATTCCCTAGCACTTCCGTTTATTTATTCAAACTCTAAACTACAAGAAGAGTCTTTTTCACATGACTTTTGGTATCAGGTTTATCAGGGAATTTTGTAAGATAAGAGAGGCATTGAAACCTTTCAAACTTACAGAAACTGTCTCTGCAAGACTAAACTTAAGTGAAGACGCAAAATCAAAAGTGGGCAGTTGTGTTCTTGTTTATCCCAATCTCACCCCACCCACACGGTAGCAGAATAGGCACCATGCCGAAACTTTGTGGCAAGAGGCTATTGTGTGGGCTTAGAATAATTTAAGAATTGATTGTCAGCCTGTTTCTTGGCTTCCAGCTATGAAGTAATGATCTTACTAGAGTGCGGTATGGTGAAGGACTCATTACAGACCTTAAAGCTGTCTCATTTTCAATTATGAATATTAAAAAGAAATGCTCTGAGTGTCTCCTGTGTTATAATTAATACTCCAGGTTTTGGGTTGGTTTGTTGGGTTTTTGAGGTCTATTTTTAAAGACACTTTCATAACCTAATCCTGAGTTAGTTCCCCAAGACCCAACACTGTTCCTGTTTATATCAGTGGGGAAATTCCCAGTAAAAAAACCTGATCAGACCCAAGTTAATGAAAGCAACACCCCCATTCAAAACAAAGACCTATCCTTAAACATTCTAGCATCGCCTATTTGTGTACACCCAAGACAAAATTTTATAGCCTGCACGTTCCAACCTTAAAGAAAAAAAATCCTGGTTATTTATTTATGCCCATTTGTTTAAGAAGTTAAATCCCCAGAGCATCTCAATTTAGATCAAAAGCAAACTACCAAACTTCACCTGGCACACCTGGGCCGTGTGATTTCTTAATTACCTGCCCAACCTTCCCAGAGATGCAGCACTCGTTCAGCACATATTCAGATCTCTGAAATGCTCCTCGTGTAGCAGAGCCTTTCCAGAATGCCCGAGGTGGTAACCAGGGCTAAACAACCCCGCATCTCCACAGACACTTGCCTTTCTGCAAATTGCTTTCTCACAGGTTTCAGAAGGCAGGGAGCCATCCTGGGGTGAGTAATCTGGGGAAAGGGAGGGATTTATTAATTTCTTGGTGAAGGTTTTCCCCTGTCTAGCAGATAACATAAAGCAGCCATATGCCAGTAGACTTGAGCCTCGTTCCAGTAAGGCCAAAGATTAGGACCAGACCTGTGAGCTGTGCTAGCTACAGGTTGTTATGATTCATGATTGCTGTGCAACTGTCTAGGGACCAGGGGAGAGTACGGCCACCTATGTTAGACACCAGATAAGCCTTCAGTTGGCAGTCCAGAACATACCCAAAGCAGAAGAATGTGGAATGACAAGGACAAGGCTGATCTGAGGGAGCACACATCAAGTTTTTGCTGAAATGACCCTTCTTCTTGGCTACAGGATGCTTGCACACAGTGATGAGAAACGTGGCTTATGTGTTAGATGTGACTGTCACTTAATCACCGGACTGGCCATCGGCATGCCCCTTGTCTAGCTGAGGAACACGTGCACTTGGTTGCAGCAGGGCTCAAACTCACCTGTAATGGTCATTTTGCACAGGTGCCGACGATTCTGTACATGCAGAAGTTCAGTCCTGTCTTCAACCTCCCTAACCCTGAGCACTTGTAGTGGTGTGACCCCCTGGGTGCCCTTTTATATTTTAATTGGGGATTCACTATAATTTCTCATATACAGTGGTTTGGATAGCAATTAGGCACCAAACATAGCAGCTTCTTTGGCTGTTTGACAATAGTGTCATTTTATTAATTGGCCAAAGCACTGACTCTTTTACCCTGAACGTAATTTAAACTGATGGCCAAGAGCTGATGACCTCTCTGCTGGTACAGTGAAAACACACAGCTTTGGCAGGAAACTGAAGCATTAGTATTACGGGTTTTTGTGTCTCCATCACACGTAGGAGCACCAGTACCATCGGGATTCTTTCCATGTAAAACACAAGACAGATGACTTGAACAATACACAAGCTAAATAGATGCAGTAAGTGTGACAGCAGCCTCTCGTTTATAGTCAGCTCATTCATAGTGATCCACCATTAATGAAGACAGAAAATATCAGATTTTATTACCAAAATGTGTATTTCTTTAATGAAAGATTTCAGGAGAAACGTTTTTGGTTATTTACTTCAAAAATTCAATTTTTGGTTAAGAAATATTTTCATTGCCAAGAAGTTTGTCCAAAATTGCAAAGTCCCAGCTGGGATCACCAAGAAGACTTTGTGCAAGACCAGTTTCAACCAAAAAGAAGCCCCCAGTGGCAACACACACCTGATATGACTACAAAAGCTTGTGAGCCAGTAAATTTTATTTTGCCAAGTTCTCAGTGCATGAAGATTTCAAATAAATTTTTCAAGGGAGATAGCAGGGCTTCTTACAGTTAATAAAACCAAGGAGAGGTTCAGACACATGGAGATTGGGTTATTCAGAAAACTACTTAATAATCTATGTTTAATTTTAGGACTTCAATAAACTCTTGAAGACTCAACCAACAAGACTTATCATTGTGCTTGGAAATCACAGTACTCTCCAGAAATACTACAAAAAATCCTGGGATATGAAGATGTGTTTTGAAAGTTAAAGCTATGCTTCACTTATGCAAGGCACTTTCCAGATTCCTCCATGCAATAAAAAAATAACCAGAGTTATCAACAAGAAATCTATCTGCTAAAAGTTAATGAGGAACATCTGTTGGTCTACTGGGAGAGAAGGTGGAAAAATGGGTGGGAATTTCCAGCTTTAACTATGCTGCCACTCCCACAATATTGAAGTCAACAGAAAAACCTGTGAGCAGAAGGTCGAAGTCATTAGTAGGTTTTTTTTTCATCTACAAAGAGATAGATGAGATATCCATAATTTCAGAGGCAGTATTTAGGATGTTCCAAAGTTCTCATGTTATGCTACTCTATCGTATAAAGCCTATCTTTTGGAGCTACATTCTAAAAGCTTGTGAGACTACCATGTACCCAGCGCTATAAGTGAGCAAGAGCTCAGATTCACAAAATAAATCAATTTAAAAAGCCTCCTAACATCAGACAAGTCAAAATAATTGGCAATGTCCCATAGGTTCATGATCCCAAGCCTGTTGGATTCCAATATTGTCTTGGGTAACACTTTCAGAATGGGAGAAGTCCTTGTATTTGCCACTGGCTGAGACTGTACACATGAGCCATTATTGCTGCTTAACTTTTGTTTAGATGTTTGGTTTGTTAGATTACCATAATTTGATTGTGACTCTGAGTCCTAAGAAGTCATGATCTAAGGCAAATAAATTTCTAGATGAACATTAACGCAAAGCCCTTCCAGCATACAAAGGCAGTCAACAGGCAGGTTAACGTGAAGTTCTGCAAATACCTTCAAAAAGGCTGTCCTGAAAGACACTGGGGAGAAAGAGTTTTAACATGTGAAGCAGAGAAATGCTGATTTGCTGTGTTCCATATTTTAATAATTTCAAACAATTTAAAGCTTTTTTTATCCCCAGTTTATGTAAAACTCAGCTCTTCCAACCTGCAAACCGAGTTTTTATGTCATATATTTTAAGTAGTATAGACTACACTCTGTTTAAGACTAAGATGGAGAAAAATTCATTACTGCCTTTAGAGTTTTCTTTTTCCCAAAATGCTTACTCAGGAAAAAATTAACATCGCAGATACTATATACTGGCATGACAATAGATTTTCCAAGCTCTGGGATGATGTTTACATCTGTAAAGATAAGTCTAAAAACCTCAAAAAAGTTTATGGGATTCAAAGAAACAAAAGTAGGGATTTTTTAAGCAGCCATACTGTTCTTATTCATGAATATTTTTGCATTAATATCATGTCATCATTCGCTGATATCAGTACCTATCAGATATCATGGATATTCCACAGTTCCTACCATTCTGTATGTCTGTGGATTTAGATTATCATGAAACTGTGTAAATGTGAAGCTGAATTGGACACAAAGCATATGACTTTTATAGGCATTGCTGGCAGCACCAACAATTGTTGAGATTGATTCTACCCATTTTAGGCTCCCAATGTTGCAAAACTTCAGATGACTCGGCTGAACTCTGGCATGTCACACACCTGTCTGAACTTGAAATACCTTCTTCGGAAAACTTTAGCCAAAACAGTTCAGCTATTTCCATGAGCAAGACCTTGGAAAAATACCTGCCTTGCCTGTGCTAAAACCCTGTGGTAACCCCCTTTATTTCAGAATTTTAATGTCACTATGCTTTGGAAAAGATACTGGAAGTTTGGCATGAAGACATAGCTTGACCCTGAAAGACAGTTTTTATAACTTCTGCACAAATTTATGCCAAGGAACAGTTGCAACCATTAGAAAATCTCAGGTAGCGCATGACTAGTGGACATTTCCGAGACCTCAGTCATTCTCTGAAGATACATCCGCCAAACCAGTATTTCAGGTTGTAGCTAAAGAGATCTGACTCTGTGCTGCTGCTCTGTGTAGCCACCAGCTATTTCCAGTCATTCTGGGGTACTCAGGGTGCAAGGGGACAGTTATTCATGCTTTCCTCTTCCTTGACAGACATCATGGAAATAGATCTCTGAGCTGGAAGTGGGGCAGGAACAGAAAGAATATAGGGGCCAGTGAAGAAAACTAAACTGCGGAACAAACTGAAATTGAATTGGCATTTGTATGGGCAGATGGAGAATATGGGGAGGCTATACGCCAGTTGTGTGGGAGGAAGCACAGCATAAGGAGCCAGTGAGAGAGGAGACCTTGAATTATGGCTGGTAAGGTCTATTAGAACTATGAAGATCTGAAGGAGAACTTAAGATAACAGAGCAACAGAGCTGAGACTTCCTCAAGAACAGAGGGTATGTGTCCGGGCAAAGAGATTAGGAGTAGTTAAGTGTTCCTGTCCCAGTCTCGACTGGATAAGAAGAGTAAAAATGGTGGCATTTAGGAAAAATAAGACAACATCAAACTCTCCTCCTGAACCTGGAGTGGAAAACAGAGTTTTGAGGCTTTTCCCATACTCTGCTGCCCTGAAATCACAGCATCACAGAATGCTACCATTGGAAAGGGGTTGGAAAGGACCTCTGGAGATCATCTAGTCCAACCACACTGCTAAAGCAGCATCCAGGAGGTTTTTTCAATATCTCCAGAGAAGGAAACTCCACCAGTTCTCTGGAGAGCCTGTTCCAGTGCTTTGCCAGTAAAGAAACTTTTCTTTTTGTTCAGCTGGAACCTCCCATGTTCCAGTTTGTGCCCATTGCCCCTTGTCCTGTCACTTGGACAGCACTGAGAAGAGTCTGGCCCCATCCTCCTGACATCAGCCCTTTAGATATTTATATGCATTGATAAGATCCCCTCTCTCTCTTTTCTTCTCCAGGCTAAAGAGACCCAGGTCTCTCAGCCTTTCCTCATAAGATGCTCCAGTCCCCTAATTATCTTCATAGCCCTACACTGGACTCTCTCCAGTAGTTTCCTGTCTCGCTGTACTGGTGCAGGGGGTTATTCCTTCCTAGGTACAGGACCCTACACTTGTCCTTGTTGAACCTCATTTGGTTCCTCTCTGCTCAACTCTCCAGCCTGTCCAGGTCTCTCTGAACAGCAGCACAGCCTGATGGTGTGTCAGCCACTCCTCCCAGTTTTGTACCATTGATAAACTTGCTGAGGGTACGCTCTGTCCCTTCTTCCAGGTCATTGATGAATATGTTGAATAGGACTGGACCCAGTACCAACCCCTGGGGAGCATCGCTAGGTACAGGCCTCCAACCAGACTCTGCACCACTGATCACAACCTTCTGAGCTCTGCTATTTGGTCAAAAATACCTGCAAGATCCACTAACAACTTGTCCAGTCTGCCTCATAGAAAACAAGCCTCTTAATGTTTTCAGCAGGACACTTGTACGACATTAGTCATTATTAATGTCACTACTCTATTAACTGAAGTATCAGAGCTTTGAGTGGCCAACGCAGACTCCAGCCCCACTGTCCCTCCTGGGAGTCACTGCAGTCCTGCATAATGAAATTCCGATTTTGGCAGTCTAGGGTGTTTTTTTCTCTCAATATGGGAAATTACACACCTCAAACTGTGTTAAAAGAATCTTGCAGTTGCAATCAGATGTGAGGAAGTGCCAGAATCAAATTGCCTCTCCAGCCTTGAGTCAATCCCTTTTTTGCATAGGCATTATCTTTAATAGCATGATCATATACTCCTCCCTCCTGCCAGGCACAAAATGGATGGCACCAGTGACAGATCGGAGGATATAACAAAGGGAGGCTGCTGCCCAGAGGATACAGGCTTCAAATGTGAAGGTTTTATAATAGCAAAAAAAAAAAAAAGATTCAGGTGCAGTAATAAGAGGTGCACTGTGGCATGGCCGTTCCCCAGGTGTGACCTGGACTGCAGGTATCACATCGGAAGGAAGGTAACAGAAGGTGGTTACAGCTCGCAGATTCTCTCACTAAAGCTGCTCCTAGGCCTTTCCAGCAGAGGGAGGATGGTTTCACCACTGTGCTTGAGAGCTGGTTGTATTTCCGCTGTTCAGCTCGTATGCAAAGCTAGACAAGCAATTTAAACCAACTCTTTCTCTCACAGTTATAAATTGGACAGCTTCATTTTCCGGGTCCCTGACTAGAGACTGTGGGGTCCCTGAGCTGCAGAAGTGCTGAGCACTCACAGTCAACTATCACATAAAATGCACCTCCATGCTGTGCGAAGTCAAACTCTAACGAGTAGAAACTGGGCACTCAAATTCAGCTAACGTTTCTGGCCTGCCACCATGCCCCGCTGCGGAGTCAGGTTAAAGCTGTATCTCTTCTGTTGGGCCTCTGTGAAAATAAATCTGTAATTTTTTGAACCTCCCAGACAGCAGAGAGCTGAAAGCTGTAGGAAAACCTAGAGAAAAATAATAACGCTAAATTCAGAACAGGAACTGGCAGGAGGGAGAAAGAGAAGACTCAAGGTCACACGGTAAATAGCAAAAAAAAAATTAAATACTACTTACTCCTTAAAGAAACAGGGGCCAATCCATGTACTGAAAGAGGACAGGAAGCAGCAGAGAGACCAATGCGTAGATAATCACTAATTACGGCCCACTCATTACACCCAAAGTAACCAAATTAAGTAACCTTAATTCTGCTCTTCCTTGACTGTCACAGCTTGACTTCACCAATTGGCTACTACACTTTTGATGAAGGCTGGTGTTTGGGGTTTCATTTGTCTGCGTGTATTATCTACAACCACAATTTAAAGAATTAAATTTTTAAATGTCACTGAAATTTATCTTTGGAACAATCAGCATGAATTAGGATTCAAAAAAGAAAGCTTCTTCGGATCCAGCCCTCAACTAGCAATTGTAGGTATTTTCCTTTATTATTCTTCCTAATAGTGGGGCTTGCATTGTCACATGGGACACTTGAGGAATGGGATTTAAGTTAAATGGATATCAGTTTTCGATAAGTTATCATAATTTGTGCTTAGGAAGGATGTATAAAACTCTGAAAAGAAAGTTATTTGATTAAGAAAATCAGTAGATATAATAATGAGAGAGAATTATAACTTCACATCCAAATTTAGGTTAAAAATGTTGAGTAGATTAATAGATCTATTGCTTTTCCTGGTTTCTATTTTTGCAGGAAATATCTATACTATTATGTTCCTTGCAGCTACTTTTGGCATCTAGCTTGTAAGTACATGACTTTAACTGTAGCTCCCATTGAAAGCAGTATTTTTTCAGGATTTTTTGTCACATCATTACTAGCTTCATTCAAAGATCATACGTCTTTACTTGAAATAAAGCATTCAACCATACAGTAAACTTCTTGTTGACCTCATTTACAAACAACCATTGACAGCTAGTAAAAGAGTGAATGATTGCATAGCACCTGCCCTAACCTTCAAAAACATTTAGTTATATTTCATATGCTATCAATTTTAATTCCTTTCCTATAGACAGGGCATTAATGCGCAGTAGTGGGGTTTTTGCAGACCTGTTAGATGTCATCACCTTTCAGTACTCAGATTTGTTTTGCCTTTTAAACATTTCCCTAATTCTGTTTACAAGGAAACAAAATCTGATCCTTCATAAAACTTCAGCTGTTAGGATGGAACTGCATCTGCAGTAAGAGGAAATTAAGAGCAAATGTTTATCCAAGCCACTGGTGAGTGTGTGGTTTCCCTGGCAGCAGCCAGTCCTTAAAGGATCTCAATTTTTATGGCCTGCGGCTGCTATATCTTGGCTCTTGATATAACATATACATTTAAGTATGTAAGCCCACCTCAGTTATTAGGTTATAAGGTGTACCTTAACCCTTTTTGACCATGGCCAGACCTTCACTGAAGAAATGGTGGTGACGGATTAAGCTGCTCCTAGCTCTTCAGCTACCTGCTCCTAGTTTGCTCACCATTACCACCTCCTTAACAACTCCTGCAAGACTGGATGATTACTTTGAAATGAATGAGGGGTAGGCATCTTCTGCAGCTTTAGACATTTGAAAACTGCACATCAGGAGCACTATAGGTTCCTCCAAAACTCTCCAGAGCAAGAATTAGGGTTGATGAACTCCTGATGAGTTGTACCAGCCTTGGAGAAACCTCACTTTGAGATCCTGGGTCCTTTAAGAGAAATTTATTGTGAAGCATACAAAACCATCTCTTATTTTTTAAACTGTAGACGTGGGTTTGTTAAGCTGAATTAGGGTCTCAGCTTTTCTTAGTGAAATCAGCACTAATTTGGGGTTAAAATGAAAACAGTTTGCCAAAAAAAAGATCTCTGTTAGAAGGTGGAACTGTATCATCGGGCATATTTCAAAGCACAAAGCTTAACTTAGGACCTTATTCTGGACAGAGTTAATGGTAACAAAACATGGTGAACTCAACACAGAAATGAAATTTTAAGCAGTTTTGTGTATGATATAAAAATTTTTGCCTTCGCATCACCTTCCCAATAGGTTACTTACTTCTTTTTAAGTAGAGAATCTTGAATCATTAGCTAATGCTCCCTTCTGCCGCAAATTTTCACCTGCATGAAGATGTCTAGCAACAAAGTACCTTAGAAAGATCAGCAGTGGAGCACTGATACTACTGTACAGCAGTGTATTCGCATCCTTTGAACAAGGCAGTCAAACTTCTACTCTCTATCTTCTCTTACCTCTGCTCAGTTGGCATGGTTGAAATATTAGAGCCAATCTCATCAAAACAATCTGAACAGAAAGTCAGGATTATTTCAAAGCCCAGATATATTACTGGAAGTACAGAAAGCTCATCTTTACAACAGTTATTAGATCTCAGGTTTGCTTCCTGCAAAAAGGTTAAAGGGCCTACATCCAATTAATAATATGTAACTACTTCAGCCCAAGGTATAATTTAGTTGTGACTATACTTTATTGTACCCCAGTCGCTTCTAGGCTATATAACTACTGTGGCTTTATTTTATCCTAAGTATGTCTTTAGTCTAAGTGTGATTATCTTCAGGTTTATTTTGGAGCTTAAATAAACTCTGCAAAAGCAGTGCCTGAATTGCCTCGCACATGAATGTTCATGGGGTTTAGTGTTATGTGAGGTAAGTATTTAGAAATACGAACCAACTTGCAATTTTTTTTTACAGATTGAAGAACAAATTTGAAAAGAGAAATGCCTTAGCTAGAGAGTTTATCTCCCCTTTTTTAAATTATTTTTCTCTTTCACAGTAAACAATATCATGGTTGTAATAAAGCTTCCATCAGTCCTTGGCTGCTTCTAAATGCAGGACAGGCTTCGCTTAGTGGGAGTTTTACTCTTAGCTTCACTAAGGACAGACCTGTAAAATGAGCTGGGGTATAAAACCTCACCTTGAAAAAAGAGGGGCAGATGCAGAGAAATTACAGGGCAGCTTGTTCTTCAGCACTGACAATCAATCAGTCTTCAGGACTGCAAAACACCCTGTGAGTCAGTATTTCCCATTTCTGTGTTGCTCTATGCCTGGAGGGCAGAGCAACGCAGTGGCCCAAAGTAGCAGCGGCGGACAACCCCTGTATACCCTATCTCAGGGACCAAATATTGACTGATGGGACCAGAGTCCAGGGAGCTCAGTTATTCCCAGACTTCACTCACCCCTTCACCCAGGTGCGAAGGAGGAAGTGGTGTTAACCTAGACCCAGAGTCAGGATAGCTTGTGTGAAGGGAAAGGAGGTGTTTTGGCTTTGACTCACCTTCTCATCCAAAGGGACTCGCACAAGGGAGTTTATGCCCCTGAGCTTCAGCTCCCATCCTAAACATGTCCCAGACCTTTGTCCTGAACTCTTTGCTTTCCAGAGGAGCATTTGCAGGCTGCAAACCCCAGCAATGGACCTTAAAATACAACAACCCAGCGACATTTGGCAAATCCTCAGAAAACAGTAGCGAAAGTCCAAATTCTGCGCATTCACACTGGCAGCTGTATTTCTAGACAGGCTACTGCTTACTTTGTGTCATCGCTGTACAGCGAAGGGGCCGCACAGAGCCTTGTTCTCACCTGCAGAGTCAGCTTTGCAAGCTGCCAGACTGTAAGAAGAGAGGCCAAGTCATGACACCACTTACATGAATGCAAAAAGCCGAGGTATTTTTCCCTTCTTACAGTATACGGTTCATTTGTTATCTAAATTCCCATGCCCTCCTCCCAGACCTTCATCCTGCCAGACTAGGGGAAAGCAAAAACAACGATCCCAGGAGCAAGCCCTTGTCCAGAGAGATATGTTTCACTCTTCCCATACAGCTCCACAGGCTACCGTGAAGTTCAATGCAATGACACAGCCCTGTGGCTTGTGCATACCAATATTCTGGATCTTTTTATATATTCTCTGTGATGTCTCAAATACGACAACGGGGTTCACAAAACCTGCATGCATTGACAAAAAATACAATATATACACTTCATTCCTGTGACAGTTCCCCAGCTTCAACACTAAAAGGTGAGACATAAAAAGCAGGTGTTTATGAACTGTGACAGCAAACACTGTGTGGAAAGGGTACATGTTAATCTCTAAATAAGGTGCCATAGGGAGGAATATTTTTATAACCCAAGAAAATGTTAAAGTAAGTTTAAAATTTACCTCAAAGTCCACTTTGCCTATTTACTGTGCGAGGCGATATATCACCTCTATGTGAGCAATAAAGATAAATTGTGTTTTAAGGCAGGACTATGAAAATTTCAATGTGGATACAACAGTCCCTTCCCTTTGAAGCATTCCATTTCTTCTTATCATTTCACACATAAACTAGAAATGGGAATACTGGAAGCAATGGAGGCTTGGGAGAGATTGGGGCTAAAGAAAGTGGAGTTCTTTTCTCTCCCATGTTATAACTGCACTGCTTGAATTTGAGCAATTTTTTTAACGGCTCCTATTCTTCTCTGGAGACAATATGTAAATAATTATAAACCTTATTAATACCTCTGTGAAACTGCACTTTAATTATCCCAAATGGACTCTATAAATCCTGGCATTTATTTCTAGGTTCATGTGTTATGTGTATTCTGTACTTACAGAAGAGAAAAAAGTCAAATTGCAGTTTGTGACATGGTATTTCTCAATCTCCGTGGTCAGAAACGGTGGCTGGTGGTGTCTTGGTGGTTTTGAAGATCTCTCATTCAAAGGAAAGGAGATGAGCTAAGTGTTTCTTTAAAAAAGAAAAAAAATCAAAGAAAATTCTCTAAAATATAATATAACACAGTTCTGTGTTTTCTCAGGATTTTTTTTACGTGATTCTTAAGGGACTAGAAAAGAAAGTTATCAATCGTGCTTATTATACAAATTAAAAGGTAGTTGCCATCCGTGCCATAATTGAACCTGCTACGCAGTGCCATCTGGTGCACACGCCGAGAATAGGCTGAGAACGGGGAAGGACGCTCAGGTCCCGGAAAATACGTGTTACACTTCTACAAAGCAGCAGTTGCATTAGGCACTTCACTCCCTCAGTGAGATAAATCATCCCACAACACCCTTGTCAGCTAGACAAGTATCATTACCTCCTTTTGCAAATAGCTATACGGAGGCAAACGGGTAATCTGAGTTACGGAGATGACAGAGGGAATCAGTGTGGAAGTGAGGATAGGGTTCAGGATCCTTGATTTATAACTCTGCCCAACAGCCGCCCGGCAAGAGAGAGTGCAGGCTGGAGTACGGGTCTCATGGTTCAGTGTGAATACACGAGCTGGGAAAACTTGTTCTCGCTGTCACAAACCCTAAGGAATAAGGAATGTGCGGTGAAGGCACAGCAAATTCAAAACTGATATGAGGGAAAGACTTTTTCACGTAACCTGCTTGTGGAACTCACTGTCAAAGGACATCCCCAAGGCTGACAACTTCATAAAATTAATTAAATTTTTGGACAGTTGTGGGGTCAGAATTTTTCAGAGCAACTGCTTTTACTGACAAATTAGGAAAGGACTAATAATCCCATGATTTCAAGCTTAAAACGTTCTCTGATTTACAGAAGGTAGGAGGAGCTGAGATGCTGGATAAAGCAGATTATCTTACATCTGTGGGGAACCATCACTATCCTTTAAACCACCTAATGCTGGCTGGACCAGTAGAAGCAAGATCCTGAGATTTGGGGGGTACTAAGATTTTCTTGCTCTGGTAGAGAGGGGGCCAGCTTTCCGTTCTGCTACAGACTTCCCACACCATCTTGGGCAAGGCACTTAGGGTGCAATTAGATGTGCTTGCTGCTCCTGTGAAATGCATTGCCTCCAAAGGGGTCTTCCTCCTCCTTTCACCTCCAGTTCATGGTGTCAGGAGCAATTCTTTTGGTGAGCTGTTTTATCCCACCAAACTAGCACAAATGTGCCAGGAGTCCAGAAAGGAGAAAGAATCAGAATTGGAGAAGGAATCAGAAGTGACCTTTTCAGCAGAAATGAACTTGTATATTCAAGCTATAATTTAAGGACACAAGTTGAGCCACTCTGACAGCTCATTGCCACTACAACAGGGAAGTTCCTTCTCTTCCTCAGTCAATTCCTCGTCCTCCCTCACTGCTGTTACTCATCTGGCTCCACTTCTGATGTCACTGACCCCTCTGAGCCAGTTTCACTCACTAACCCAGCAGAAAATAAACTCCACAAGAAAACCAAAAAGTCTTCTGTTGTATCGATGAGTTTTGACTGGTTGATAGCAGAATCCAACAATACCAGCACTGGTACTAAAGGAGAGGGACTTTGCAGCTGGGGAAGGGAAGGAGAGAGGTAAAAGGGCAGAAGGGAAAGACAGGAAAAAGGAAGTAATTGAGGAAGATGTTAAGAAATCGCCTCTCCTTTTGGTCAATCATCTGTTCAGCTCAGCTGCTCACAAAAGCGGCCCCAAGCTGTCATCTCAAACTTAATGATCATCACATGACCATGTACTATAAAAACAGGAGCATAAAAATCACTTTTGCCTTGTCTCCTTTGCTTTCTAATCACACGATGTAAGACTTAAATATACCAGAAAAGTGTTCTGGAAAATACAGTATTTCCCTCTCAATAGGGCTTTTATGAGGATTAATAAAGTAAATGTAAGTAAATTGACTTATAAATGAAGGACTAAGCTTTATTACTGCAATGACACAACCAAGTTCAGGTCTGTTCTAACAATCTGTTGATGAAACCTACATCTCCATCTTGATCAGACAGACAGCTGAGATGAGGTAATGAAGTATATTGTAATTATCTGTTAAAAATCCGCATGAGTGAATAAACGCTTCCTCACACTTCACATGTTAGTAGAATTGAATAGCTCATTTGTAAGAGAAAGAGACAATGGTATAAGAAGGTGTGAGGAAAAAAAGCCTCTCCGTGGCAACTTTCCTATGTTATGTAAGCTACCTAATATATATTCATCAGTGCCTCTTAACCCAAATATAATTTATATCTCTATTTATACTGTGACTGTGTTTGCCCCACGGTTTCATCAGGATTATTGCCTGCTCTGACAAGGCTACGGGGTAAATTCTAAGGAGGAGATGCTATAGGAGTGGCAAAACTCCTACTGACTTCAGAAAAACCAGGATGTCATCCTAGGCACTCAGGCACCCTAGCTCCTGTAGCTCTCCTGGGGGCAGGAAAGACACCTAGGTTTCTAGTAGCTAAATAATTGCCTATGAACAGGGGAGAAAGATCATCTGGTTTTACACAAATAACACAAATCCTCAGGTCTCAAAACGGAGCTTCTCCTAGTCTGGTCTAATCGTTAATACCTCTTTTAAAGGATCTCAGTAGTTTTCATGTAGGAGTGATGGGTTACTATTTGTAATGAAATAGCTCCAAAATAAAGACCTGGGTGTAACGTTATGAGTTACTGCTTTTGTAGCCGATATGTCCTACGCAGGGACTGCCCCACAACAATGTAAAGTATAGCCCTGGGCAAAGTCAGACATCGCCACATGTTGTGACAGCTCATGGTAGACAAACAGGACTGATTGGAGAAGACTGATAGGTTGTGGGGTGCTAAGCTTTACTTCTCTGGAGGTTATGTGGACTTTGGGGGTCTGTGAAATAATATAAAAAATCTCAAAGAAGTCTTCTTTGGTGTTTTCTATCTACTTCCAGTTTGAACCAGCATCATCTGCTGTAGACCAAAGCTTAAAGTTTGGGGGGAAAAACATTAGGTTGGTTTTTATTATGAGTAATAATATTTACAGTACAATAAAGCCTGGAGGCCAACAAGATTGGGATCCATTGTAGTAAATGAAAACCACTTGTCTCCAAGTAATTAAATAATTAAATTATTAAATAATTTTTAGATCTTCTTAAAAAGTCCTTATTTTTATCTACACATGAAACAGCCAAAACTCCTCCAGTACTGCGGTAAATGAGAGGGAAACATCTTTTTCGGCAACTCAGTGGCTGCCCTCAGGACCTTCACCACTGTCACATGGCTCCCTCGTGGTAACCTGCTTCTCCTCCCAGTCCCTTAGAAAAACAATTTCCTGGCCAAGCCAGCCACTCTGATACAAAACCGGGGTGTAGACCGGACCAGAGATAGCGAAACTTCACTAAACAGGTGTGGCTCTTTATTAGACACTTTATGCTTTCTGTTTTTACCTTAATCTCTTTCCTCAGGGTTTGTGTAGTCTAGAAAAGATTTATTTTAAAACTTATTAGCTCAAGCATTTGAGCTAATATATTTAAAATCCCTGGTTTCTGATCCTCGCTCAAACTGTGGCTACTTTAATCTCCTCAAGCAGGGTGCAGGTGTCCCTTTTTCACCACTAGATCCTTTTAGAGGACCAGGGTGTCCCAACATTTCCCTTGACTTCTTCACCTAATTAAACCCCTTTTCCATCAGTTGATACAACAGAAAGTACCTTGTAGTGCTTATTCTAGGGCTTTAACAGGTGTTAATTAAAACATTTTAGCTAGCACTTTTTAAAAATACACCTTTTATCCTCGGGCTCCGATACAGGAGCAAGTTCCTGCAAGGCAGCTGAGCCCCCATAGCTGCACAGGCACTGTCAGCCTGCTGCCTTAAACCTCTGCTCGCCTCTCCAGCCCTAATCTCTGCAATCTCTACACACATATCATCCAACAGCCAGACTATATTTTCTAATTAAAGCAACTATTTAAATGTTCCCCAATAAATTCTCAATCCTATTTCAATTACCACAGGTAAAACTGGCTCTAACGTTACCTGCTTAGCTCCTGTGTCACTTCAAAACCGCGTAGCCACAGACCAAAGCATTAGTTATTTGCCATTTAAAGAATAACGGCACACCTGCCACCTTTATCATTGTGCTTGTGTTATTATCAGCTTCTGTCTGAATGCCAAGTAATTTAATCAAACTTGAGAGAAAAAAGAATGTTTCAGCTGAACAATGGCATGGACCTTTGAAAAGGCAGAGACTTGCTCTAGGGTACACTAAAAGGAGAGAAGGTCTATAAACAAAGGGTAACACCGTGAAAAATTTATCTATCAAATCTAGCTGCTTTTTTTTTCTACTTGCAAACAATTCTTCAGCAGATTGCAACTACCATAAATGTGCCACCCTTCAACAGATACGCTGTGTAACACATCGCTAATTTAGAGATCATTGGCAGTTTATTCAGTTGAGTATTTACAGCTTCCTCTTTAGGCTCTGTCATAGGCTCACAGCACGCTACTTTGTTTTTCTGCCTCAACTGGACAGTCCAAAGGAAAACACAGAGCTGTCTTGGATAAAGAAAAATTAAAAAAAAAAATTAAAAGTGAAAGAAACAGAGAAAAAGAATAGAAGCAAGCAAGCTGGGGAAATGTTAAAATGTGTGAAATCGTTTCCTTGTCTTTTACAGTGTCAGGAAGATCATTGTATCTGATTTTGCTCCCTGATTGTTTAAACTATGGATGTAAGAAGAGAAGACATAAGTCATATTTACTGACTTCCTGGAAAACTGTTCAGCCAATATAAATTCTTTGCGTGTGAGTGCATGTCCATATGCCGTGTTGTTTGCAAAGGGTGCAGTCCCTTATCCTTGGCCCTTTTGTTTGAGCAAATGCTTAAGTGCCAAGCCTTTGGCCAGAAACATCTGGAAACTGCTGCCTATCCTCCTTAGAGCACACACAGCACACACTTCTGTAGGTAAAGCCGGTGGTCCTTCTTTTATCTGATGCTATCAGTGGACAAGCATGGCTAAATCAGAGTGGCTTCTTTTTTTTGCCTCCTGGGCTGCCTCTGTGTCTGTGATTCTCCATTGCCATCCATGTAACATAGAACTCAAGATCTTGGAAAATATTAGTCCAACTTGCAGATCTGTGGAAGCAGGGCATGACAAGGTATTGATGACGGAGAGGGTACAGACTGCTAATCACCAGTGGGTAGGCACTTACCTACTGTCCACAGAGGAGTTTCCTCTGAAAGAAAATGGGAAGCCAAATAGCTCTGAACCATGAATTTAAAAAAGCAATGATTGCCAAAAAAATCTGCTTTTGCAGGATGCTATAGCTGCCCTAAGCAAATGACCCAACAGTAATCAACTTCTGCATCTCTGTTTTCTCCCCCTGCTCCTTTGGTGGTGTGGGGTTATTAGGGTGGGATATGCTTTACGGGGGTAAGAAAGCCAAATCCCAATGTGAAAACGCGTTCAGATGATCTGAAGAGAGCAATATGAAGGTAAGAGTTTATATGACTGTTTACAAGAATGTTGTTATTACTGTGCTATAAAACAGAAAGGAATGTGACCAGACTAGTACAGAACATCAAAAGAATTGTAGAGTCATTTTAATGAGTTACTAGAAACTAAGTCGGGTTCTGCTGTTTCGAGGCTATATGGTTCTATTCTGTGCAGTGGATTTAAGTCACTTAGCAACCTTTGTACAAGCTGCAGCATGTTGGGGCATGCTCCCAGCTGGTGTTTAATGCTCCCAGCATCCCCAGGTGGACAGCCTGTCCTATCTGTATTTTATAACTTGTGTGGACAGTGACATCCCAGTACGAAAAGTGAAAAGTGGGGTTTATGGGTGCCTGTTCAGACAAACAGCTTTTCAAACTCACTGTGAACATGGGAAAACAGTGGCACAATCAAGTCAGGAAAATCAAGGCTCTGTGGGTTTCAGACAGATCACATAGCTACAAGGAATGGGAGGCTTAAGCAGGCATAGCGGGCAGATGGCAAAATACCACTGTCACCATATATCTTTAGCAAGAAACCTAAGGAAATTTTCTAAGTTAGTCAGAGTCCACCTGACAGTTCTTTTTGCCTTAGAAAAATCTCTGCCATGTTTGCAGCATGTTATTTGCCAGTATTTTCTGATTCCTTTTGTTTCCTAAGAGCAATTATTTTTTATGATACCAAAATTTCACCTACATACCAAGCAGACAATGCACCTCAGCAGCTCCAGAGATCTTTTCTTTAATCTGAAATATCCATGGTGACATTTAAATCAAAATGTGCCACTCAGTATTACTCTGGGTTCTTAAGCTGATCCTACAAGCACTTTTTCAGAGCAGTCTTGGACCAGACCCTGAGATGGTCTGTAAAGCCTTTTTAAGTACAAATCTTGATGTATATGAATGAACTAAAAGATATTGAAATGTGATGTCAGTGAAAAAACAGCACTTGACATAAAAGAGAACATTTTGTTTCCCTGACAAAAACGCTTTGTTACATTAATGAAGTTTGTGTGAGTCTGTTTACAAAATGGATGTCTGGAAATTTAGAACCGGTCTGTTCTTTAATAGTTATTATGTAGGTTTTAACCTCCAGGCAGTATCCAGATTTGTATCAATCATGTGCTGTTAAATTGTCGGGAGAGGTTTCAGTACCTGTGTGGATGATGTAGTTGATGGGCTTCCGCAGGACATTACTACCTTCCCTAGGATACAGAGCTTCACCGCCTGTGAGGGATCTCTTCTAGAGACCGGAGAAGGATTCATTTATTTGTCAAGTATTTGCACGAGCTATCACAAACTCATCTGCTGGGTCTTCTATAGGGGGCATAAAAATCTTCTTCTCCAAAGGAACCTGAGAGCTTACAAACACAAGCCACCTACTACTTCCCCTGGTCTGTCATGCCCTGAAGAAAATTTATGGCAATTCAACTTGTCCAGTTTCTCCACCTGTAAGTAAAAAAACATTCAAGAGGGAAACTACTAGTGACAGCAGAGGTGGTGGCATTACTGGTGATGGCTTTTGCCACCTAATTCTATCAACATTTTACTTCCCCAGTAAAATATCGGGAGTCACACTCCCTGCTTTTGACCTTCTTAACAGGAAACACTCAGCGTCAGTCATTAAAAAATATTTGTGAATGTGCTTTTTCTCCACCCCCGACTTCTCACTGAGATAGGTGCTTACCCACTCTTCTCTTTGAAGGCAGCTGGCTGTGTTATTGCTCAGATAAGCACACATCTGCACTCCTGAGGTTCTCCAACAGGTTATCAGAGAAAATACCGGTTAAGGTGTCTCTAAAACAAAATACAGGAGAAAACAAAAACAAAAAGGAAAACAAAAAGAAAAACATGCCTGGTACTCCCTTGAGCCTTCTATTCTGTATTGTGTCACCAATTACTGTCTGAGTGCTAATGTTGCAGATGTCTGTTGAGTGGGATGGATCATGATGGGGAGCAGGGATACCCAGACAGATCATAGGAGTGGAGTCTTGCTGGTACTGAAGCATCTCACCATGGCTCTAGTTTATAACTCTGTTTGGTCTCTTGAGATTTCAAGTTTTCACCCATGTTTAGTGGAAATAATCACTGTTTTTTCATTTAAAAGGATCTGAAACAATTCAAAAGTCTCCAGTTAAGCGTCTGGGACAGACCGTCCATGAACATCTCAAAGATATGTAACGAATACAGTGTTATCAGCTGTTTCAGCAGTTTATCAGATGGATACAAGCTTGTGTGTGCTGTGCTGTGGAATATACGTGCCATGCTATTATACACCTTGGTTACACGGTTTACAGCAAATTAAACTTTATATTGCCACAGACTAATATTTATGTTATTAATAATCGTATTTAGGACCATGGCATTATCACAAACACCAGCTAGACATGTCAAATTTCCAGTCTCCTACTTTTAAATAAGTATGGTTTCGATCAGTGCCTCTTTTGGGTGTTCTTTGTATTCACACGCCAAATATAACTGAAATTAAAATTTTCCTTGTAGTTCCCTGCTTACATGCCTCTGTCTTCATCCCAAAAATCACCTCAAACAGGTTTCTTTTATTACGTTTTTCCAACTGTACACAAGAAATAAATGGTTCTGACTGTGAAAATCCATCCTGGGAAGCTGCTGGAAATACAATTCTCCCTGACATTTGCAGCTGACACCCCTGGGAAAGTTCCCACGTTGATTTTGACCTTCTAAAGTCCAGAAGCACAAATTTCATCTCTCTGTCAGTTTGATGTTGTACCATCCAAGTGCAACAGTACAGTTCACTGCTGCACTTGTATGAGAAATATCCTCTGCCTGGTTTTAAAATATCATCATTTAAATAAATAAATTTTGTACACATCAAGTATATAATTAGAAAAATTATATTAAGGTTCATATATACATCCATAAAAGAACGGATTTAAGTAGTTTTAGCAAATGTCACATGCCTTAGTGCCTGTATGAGACTATTCAGGAGAGTCTTGACACAAATTGTAACCTCAATCCAGATCCAAGACCCAGTGTCAAAGAAAGTGCTCTTAGACTTGCCAGATCTCAGGCACTGAGTATCCAGCTCACCAGGCAGGCTCCTGCCTTGTGCTCTGCCATAGCATAGACCTGGATTTCATACTGCCCTGTGTTACAGTCTTTCCTCCTGATCTTTGAGCCTGCATGCCAAATGTCTTAGTTTATGGTCCAGTACCCAAAGGTATGAGAAGCAAAGTGGTGGCAATGTTCTGCTCCCATAGAAAGCAGGTCAGAGGTGGCTGGAGGGCTCTGAGCTCTGTTGACCTGTGGGTCTGCTGTCTCATCACACAACCTGGCATAAAATGTGTCATATGATTTGAAGAAAACTACCTAGTCCCACCTAGTTGTGGGCCTTGCACGCTAAGACAGAAAAAATGTTGCCAGATCTACCAAGTGGATGCAGTGCCAGTGGACACAGGTGGTTGAGGAAGAGGCTGTGCTATCACAGGAATTAATCAGCTGGCCCTTGACCAAGCAGAATTTTCAGAGTTTCATTGCCTTGTCTTCACTACATTTGGCCAAGGAAGGTGGGCTAGCTGTGAGACCCACATTAAGCTCACCAAAGACAAGCGTCTTAGAGCAAGTCTACAGGATGCGTGATTTCAGGTGTCCAGAAATCCTTGCTGTTGTGTTACGGATGGCACAGCAGCAGGTATTCTAGGTGGGATGTCATGGCAGTTCCAGAAGGTGTTAGCATAAAACTCCAGAGACAACTGTAAGTCCACTACCCTGCAAAATTCTTTGACATGAACACCCAAATGCCTGAGTCCTGGAGCTTACCATCAACAACAAGTGAATGAAATCTTCTGTGAGAAATTTGCTACAATAAATTTTACTTAAATTGCTAGTGTCCTCAGGTCATAACATCAAATCCTAAACACTCTCTCATTCAAAGGTGTTATTCCTGGCCTGTTCCCCAGCTAACTGTGAGCAATACCCAGTGGAGTATCTAGACAGAATTTCTTTTTTCCAGATGACAAATGTCCAGGATCCACCTCTGTGCCAGGAAGAAGAGTTCAGCATGCTCATTATGCAAGAAGCCAAACAACTGACGCTTCTGGAGAGTATGTGAGGTCATATAGACTCACGCCGCCTCTCACATTTGAACACAAGTCCCAAAGAGCTAGTCTTGACCTGTTCCATGCGTGAGTCTGGGGAGAGGTCGAAAATGATGCCTGGGGCCCAGAAAGAGAAAAGAGTGGGACCCCTGGGCGATGCAGGAGGCAGCTGGAATTCCAGGACTTGCTGGCCTGTGATACATAACAAAAACCCAAACCAGCCCCAAGTCGCTGGAAGCCGTGAAGTCTGGCAAAGGGGCTCTCCATCCCTGAAACTAGCTCTTCTGCTGGGTTCCTGGGGTTTTCAGTGGAGGTTCCAGGTGTATGAGGAAATCTCAGGGAAAGA
>NW_010398307.1:13688-15727 GCF_000710305.1 Buceros rhinoceros silvestris | reverse complement strand
GAAAGAGGCTTCCCCTTCTGTTTTTATTTACTACAGACATTTTGCACAGCTCTGCATGAAACCACCTGCCCCACACAACCACAAATATTGGAGCAGTAAAGCAATTTTTCTACCACCCACATGAGATAAGTAATCAGGAGACACAAAACCTCATTATATCCAAACAAAAAACTTACAAGCAAAAAGATAAGTGTTAAGAGGAAGTTGAAAAGTGGCTGAAGAAACTAGCCATTGTGCAATCAAATACAAATTGAATTCCAGGGTGCATTTTGTTATTTAACGCACCTGCCAAGTGAAATCCATGTTTAATTTACATTTTGAAACTCACCATCACCATCATAACCATCTTCTCAGCTAAATTCTGCCATAGTTACTTTGAAACATCTTCCCAGCCTCTGGTATTAGCCAGTAGACAGAGAGCAGAACTGTCCCTTCTTTTAACTACCTGTGTACCAGAAGATGTGAAGGAAGACTGGAGCAGAGCTAGATGACAGCTTTTTTAACCCACCTATGCACTTGCCTCATCTCAAAAGCAATCCTGAGGACAAGTTGGCTCCAAAACATCATCAGCTTTCTCATCGGGGGTTTCCTCCTGGTCCTGAGAGAACAGAAAGAGACTGGTGAGATGGGAGGTGGAGGTGAGGGTGCACCTGGCTCTACCGACTTTTCAAGTATAAATTAGACTGCCTTGACAGCAAGTCTCAGGGATGGATGTCCCAGCGTGAAAGCTGAGACAGCAGAGATTTACACAACCTTTGGGGCTGCAGGCTGTACTTTCTTGGAAGTTTTGCAACCTTGTTCTTAAAGCAGACAATAAATTAAGCGTTGCACTAACAAAGGGCAGCCTATATGTCTCATACCTTGATGGACTAATACTTTCAGAATGGCATTTGCATCGAGGGCATGCGCTATGGGACCACTTCTCCATGGCCCAGAGAAGCAGATTTCTGGGACAGGAAGGCCTGACACCAGGGAGGGGTTGGGTGTGGCAGTCTTTTGATGGTTCACATTTCTCCTGTACTTGTTCTGTAACCGTCAAAACCCCTGAGAGTGCTCTGAAACACTTTCTGACTCGGGGTAATCAGAAGGTCATGCAACTATTTCCCTAGCTGCAAAACTTTTCCAAGATATCCAGAGCCTCTTTCTTGTGGAGAATAAACCTGAACCAGAGTGCCCCCTCATTGCTTAGATCCCAGTGTCACAGCTCCAGCATGTTTACAATCAAGTCTCTTGCTCATCAAGAATGAAACTTGATCCATCCTTCAAATGCATCCCTCTTCTCAAATCAACAAAAACACTTCTCTTTTTCATTTACTTTTATGCAGAGTCATAGTAAACAAGCCTAGCCATGACTTTTAAAACCATTTAATGCACACACCTCACCTGCTTTCCCAGGTAAAGCTGGAAACAAACCTCTCTCCTGACAGCAGCAGCAGCTGGTAAAGCCAGTGGTGTGCTCTGGAAAGCATGCCCCAGAGAAACACAGATTCTTGCTCTTGCCCTTTCTAATTTGTAGTTCACTCCCCTTTTGTTGTAAATTACGACCTTAAAGCACTGAATCATGCAAAACATCATCTGAAAGCACCATTTCTTTTGAGCGTGATCTCCATAACAGTTTGAGAGGGAAGCACCACAGTACCATTCCCAGGATTAACAATGTGAGATGCTGAAATACAGAGGGCATCAAACGGGGACTTCGGCCCAGCAGCTCTGCCTCTGAATAACCCTCCCCAGAGACTCCTGAAAGTCAACAGAGAGCTCTGCTTCACGCTGTGGGCTTGGGCTCACGATGAAAGGTGCTCTAAGAGAGTCAACTGCAAGGTCAATGTGTTTTACACCCACATCTTGAAAAATAAGTAAGCATCAGTGTCCAATTTAGTTGTCATCGCAGAGTGGGACTCCAAGGCAAAGGAATGCTATAAGCTTGTAAGGACCACGCTTCTCTCCTTCCCTTTGATGTGAGCCAAGGTAATGGAGATTCTGCCAAAGTGTGACTAATTCCTTGTTACTATATTGCTTAATTTTCGTATACTTTTGAA
>NW_010398307.1:0-13598 GCF_000710305.1 Buceros rhinoceros silvestris | reverse complement strand
AAAAGGCCTTTAAGAATTGGAGGGAAAGAGAAACTCATCCCTGACACATTCCACAAAACACAATCAGCAGTACAAAGCAGGTTTTATTAACAGATGGTGAAAGCTCAATTTAAAAAGTACTGTGGGCATTAAAGGAGATTGTTTTATGTCTTTGACATGAATACTCAAGCTAGATGAACTATCAAGAGTTTGGTTTAAGTGAGATTAATGCTTAGTACTTGGAATCCATCCAAACTGATTAAATCTGATTGAGTAAGAGAGCACAACTTTCTATATCACTTTCAAAGTGATATGATTAGGTTGTATATGTTCTATCTGAAAATGTAAATATAAACAGAAGGGAAGGGGAAAATACCCTTCCCAAATTTTAAATGCAAAATATAATAATGAATCAACTGCATAAAACACTTGAAATTTAGTAGACTATTAGAAGAGTTAGATAAGGAAAAGAGTATTAATGACATATAGAATGTGTTACAGGAATAACAACCTTGTATTCTGCCCTGCTGATAGACACATTCATCTCCTTTGAAGTCTGTTGAAGGCTCTAAGTTTGGGTGAGGAGAAACTGACTCCAGGTCGAGGATGGTCAGGAAAACATGGAACTTTTCAGGTTGTTCATAGACATGGCATGGATTTGCAGCCAGTAGGCTTAACTAGGAACAGTTTGTAATTAATTAAAAACAGACTTTTCATGTCATAAAGGATTTACTAATTTTATGTATATTTATATGTACATTCACCAGTTTTGCCAAGCATACCTTTACATACCACCCAGAGAGAGACTCAGCTCCAAATTCAGGTACCTGTATGTTGGTGCCTAGCTGTAAACTTTGTGTCCCAGCTTAGGCAATGGAGATCTGACCAATGCAGTCGATGAAACCTAGAGACCCCTGCTTCAGCCACGCACTTCTGGGCCGGTCAAACCCATGCATCGACACCGCCATCTAATTGCCTATGTGTATATGAAGGACTATATGTGTATATAGGACTATAGCCTAGAAAATATTAACTCTGAAATGCCGGTCCCTTGACCTTTTTTTTTCATGCTGTAGGTAACAGGGCACTGGGTAAGACCACTTCTGAAATGCTGAATCAACTTCTACAGTTGTCACTCAGACAACTGGAGAAGGTTCACAGCAGGCTTATAAAAATAATTAAATGGATCGGTTAGGAAGCCCAAAAGGTTTAATTTGGCAAAGCAAAAGTTAAGAGATGAATCATCACCTATAGGCTTATAGCCTTTAGAAGGAGACAATTGTTTCAGAAGACAATAGCATAATACGAATTTGTGCCAATGTCTAATATGAAAAGTAAAGTAATTCCAAGTCTGGCCTTACTATCTGGGTCTTAAGTTTATGTTGTTGGTAAGAAACTGTTCTGAAGTTAGCTCAGAGAGGAGCTCTATCCTAGTGACCATGTCTAGAAGCAACCTGTGTGACCAAATAACAAGACAGTGCCCAGAATCTCTGCAGCTGCTCAGAGAAGAGGGACTTCGCCTGCCTCTTGAAACGTTCCCTCTGCCCCCAAACCGATGACTGCACATTGTCTCTAAGATGCAAGGGACAAATGGCAAAGCCAGACACAGACAATACCTCTAGCACTGTCACCAGCAGAGGTAACACATTGTCCTTCCTGGCATTAGATCTTCACTGAGTTTTATTTTAATCACTGTTGAAAAAAAACATCCTCCCCTTTAAGTCCGTATGTGGACACAACTCACACAACTGTTGCAACCAGGTGACTGAAGTTTTACGAGTTACCACCAATCAGCTGAGACATGATAACTGTGCAAGTTATCTGTATGTTATATATGTATACGTATACACATACATGTGCAGGTTTTTAATCATAGAATGTTGTATTATTACTATTAAATACCAGATATTCTTTTAAACCATGAAACCAAACACACACGGTAACTTACTCTCCCAGTTTCCTTCACATTTGCTGTGGATGAAGAAGAGGAATGCATTAAGCTTTAATAACTTGCCTGTCCAGCCATGTTTCACAAAACCTTTCCTGGGCCATGATGTGAAGGAATTGCATGTGAAGATGTGGGAGAAAGTTTGGGAAGGGCATGTCACCCACATTATACTATGTAAGGCATCCAAAACCTTCGGGAACTGCCAGGGGAAACTTTATCTCAAGCCTCATCTAAGAGAATAGGTAAATTCCCCCATGCAACGTAAACAAATGGGTGAAGAAGAAGGGGGGGAAAGTGAGAAAATACATATTCACCCAGCTTTTAATCTCAGCTATGACTTACTTTGCAAATTGTGCTGCTGAAATAATTATCACTAAAGCCACTACTTGTTCCCTGTCCCAACAACAATTTCCTTAACAGGGCCAGTCCTGCCACCAAGGCTTGCTGAGTGTGGGGGGAACCATTTCACAGCAGAGGCAGCCAAAGACCCAGCTGTGTCACTTCTCTAGAAGAAACAGCTTTCATTTCTAGCACCGATGGGCAGCACTCCTTAAAGCTCTTCACCAATAGCCAAGGCTCTGGTGGAAGTGTTGCCTTCCACTGGGCCTTTGGTCAGTTTAATCCATTCTTTCAAAAAAGAGGGGAAGAAACACAAAAAGGATATTTGAGAACTGTTTGGCTTTTGTTAGGAATGTTTTGTTAGGGATTCACAAATGCTGGTGGCCCTAACTGAGAAGACATAGTAGGAGTCCAAGTGGAGGCTCTCTGGTCAGAAGCTCATGTATCTCCCAGCTCTGTGGCCTACCAAACACTTATTATCCAGTAGGCACAGCACAAATGAAATGGATGGAGACACTGCTGATCTGGTTCGGAGACATACCTGGACATCTCAACTAAGTTAGATAGTTGTTGAGGATTAAAGGCAATACAATGAATCACAAATTTTATGCAAGTGGAAGAGGTCTCCATTTGACAGCATTGTTTAATAGACAAGACACAGTTGAGGAATGCAGTATGGTCCCACGGTTTCTTAATGAAAAAAAGAACAACGAATGTTGAAAAACTCTGCCAAACAACAAAGCTTTGCATTTTATACACGCTCATCAATTTAACCCTAAAACCTTAAAAGCCTCAGGGTGATCCTAACGCCTTTAATACTAAAGGCCCTAACTATGCCACAGATCAAGCACCAAGCCCAAGCCTGCTTTGTCTAGAAAGATGAAAGCGCACTCAAACAGGTGAAGGCTTCTTTGGAATCATCACCTGCAATTAAGCAAAGGGAAACTAAGAGGAGAAGAGGTAAGCTGAACTTGCTTTAAAAAGACATCACGGGAGCAGGTGGATGCTTGCTAAGGATAGCTGTGGTGTCTGCTGTCATTCTTTCACCAAATGATGTGCATTCATTGGGATTTCCTGCACATTAACAACAGATCACTTGGTGGGAAAGTTGGGTGGGTGCTGCAAAAGCAAAAAGAATTTTTTTTTCTTGTATATCATACTGGGAAGACTGTTGTTGCCAAGCTGCTATGGATAGAAATAGCAGGGCTCTGTCTGAGTGCCACAGAAGATTTGATTTTGGGATATCGATAATAATTTATCATTCTTCATTGCCTTAAAACCAATAACTTGCAAATAAATAAACATTTAGTTCAAAATGGGTGTAAAAACTTAATGTTTTCCTTCGAAGCCCAGCTCCCTCCTAGAGTCATATTATTTCAATTATTATTTTTGGAAGAGAGGAACTTTTATCCATTGCTGCCAAGAAGAAAATCTTGCAAATGTCAGTAAAGGAATAAGCACCAGAATGCAAATTTAAACAATTTTTTTTTTACTACTGTTGTACAAATATTCCAAGTCACAATAAATTAAGAATGACAAGTAAGAAGGGAGAAATGACAGATTTACACTCTAATGTTTAGGTCATTGCGGCTGTTACCATCTTTGTCTTCTGCATTTGGAAGGCATTTTACACAGTCCTCGCGGAGAGATACTGAGTAAGCTGATAATATTATTAATACTATTAATGCTAATATTAATTAGGTTAATAATAATCATAGTAAAATCCACAGAAACGTTTTTGGAGTTAATCATTTTAAAGCTTTGTGGAATGACACTATCCATGTCACTTAATTAATTCCACATATACACCTACAGTCTACCTAAAATTCAAGGAATCACTGGCTCCTCTTGTAAAAGTGCTAAGCCATCAACATCTTCCTCTTGTCACACACCTATTCCAAATCCATAAAAATTAACACGTAAGGCTGAACGGATAGAAAATTCTTCTTTCTTCTCGGCATTTGCAAAAACTTTAATATTCAGCACCAATAAAACCCCGTCTTTCAACCCACTTCACCTCCTGTTCTGTGCCCAAGGGGAGCTTGAGAAAAGAGCAAACCTGAGAAGCAACCCAGAAAGTTTACCATCTCCTCCCTTTCGCTCTGGAAGAAAGGCTATCTGCAGCTATGGTCCTCCTCCTGAACACCAGTCTTATTAACTTGGGTTAATTAACTGGGTTGCTATGATTATTTAGGCAGCCCATGATCATTCACAGCCAAGGACATCTGCTCCCAGCCAGGTGCTGGTAGAGCGGCATGGGCAGAAGAAAATCCAATACCCAGGGTTCCATCTAAACTGAAAATGCTTCAGAAAGTGAAGATCAGCAGAAAGGAGCAAGTGATGGTACCAAGTGGCCTAAAACTTTTATGTACATCTTTTTCTTCCCCACATGGGTTTGAGGAAGGTAGAAAGAGAGAGGAGGAAGGGATGTGTTTAAATTACTGGCCATAAGGAATGAGACTGATCTCCACCATGACAGCACAAAACAGACACTGAATAAAACTTTCAGATGGAGAATATATGAAGAGAAAATCAATATGGTCAAAATACATAAATAGAGAATTAATGGAGGGGCTTTTATGCAGCGCTCAGCTGCAAACTCACGGAACTGGGCAAATATGAGAGGGCTGTAGAATCTCTTTTTCTCCTTTGTATTTTTCAGGTCACCCTGGCGTACAAAAATCAAGTTGTATTTCTTCTGCTTTGCTTCCTGTAAAATCAATAACAACAATCAATTAAAACTTGTTTTGTGCCAGCAGGCTATTGTTTGTGATAATAATGCAGGGAGCTGAAAGAAGATTGCTTTATTTCCTTGACCTCCACAGCACACAGATAAATACAGTGCCTGCTCCATCTACAACTTGAAACCGCAACCTTGTCCCTGGGTTGGTTTTTAAATTATATGAAAGCAGATTAGACACTCTTACACACTGCAAACTGTTTGAAGTATCTGCTTTCAGCTTCAATGTAACTGGCTGGGAGATAATGTCTAATTATGTCTAATTCTGCAAAAAATCCTAGTATCAGGCTCAGCCCAAGTTTTATTCTGGTTTGAATCCTCTGTGACACCATGACTTTGGTCGGTTTTCATTGAATGCAAGCTGTGAAGAGTCAAGGAAAAGACCCAGCAATGAGAAATCTTCCACAATTCATGACATCACCAAGCTGTGCGCATCTCACAGGATCCAGGACCTCTGCTGTGTCCTCTTGGTACCATATACTGGCTATTCAGTTATATACACACACAAACGGATGTATATAGACATATACAGGTAGAGATGTATACATAGAGAGATGTATGGAGGGAGGCAAAGAGGCAGAGAGAGATTCAGCAGTGAAATTCTCTTAAGTCTCAAGTCAGTTCAAAATTTAGTCCTGAATTTTTTCATTCGTTTTCCCAAAAGCCCTGAACATCAGCCTGGCCACCCAAAGTGCCAGGCACTGTACAAATGCTGGAGCAGCCCTTTCCTCAACCGCTGGTATTTTAAATGTATACGGAAAGCAGGCAACAAACTGCAGGAAGAGCAGAGAAAAGAGGACAAGGTTAACAGCAAGATCAACTACGGGCCAGCTATGCACACAGCTTGTCCGGGGGTGGGGTTGCATTAGATCCGAAAACAAAGTTAGAAGGGTTTGTCAACTGGAGATGGGCAAGTTATGCAACTATTTGAACATGAGCATGCCTGCCTGCTCAGAAAGGAGATTAGGGACTTGAATATGCTTTTATACCTGCTAAATAATTAGTATCAAATAACCAAGTCCACTCTGCACTTTTCCACTAAACAGAAAAATGTGCATGAATCGTTTGTTCATTTAGGCATGAAGGCTGGAGTTTTTAAAGGGCCCTGACAGTGTTAGACACAGCACCCAACAACTCGCCGTGAGATTCACCTGTATGTTACCAGCGTGAATCCTCATAGGCTTGTGCTACTTTTACATGCTCACCAAAGAGGCATTACACCTATCCTGCACGGAGAGACTCTTCTTCCCACTCCCTGACGCCGTAATTCCAGGGGTTGATGGACCTTGGACACAGGCCAGCCAAAGGGTTAGACCTAATACTGGAAAAATTGGAAGTGGAGTTGAAGAGACATACACCATCAAAATCCCTTGTCCATATCTTTTAGACACTTCCGCTCCAATAACAGCTGTTATTTCTGGTTTCACTGGCACGGCATCCCTAACCTCTTTAGTACTGGGGCAGATCCCCACACCGTCCCAACACAGACATGATCAGAAGCAATCTCATCGTCCGTTACCTGCATCACTCCCTCCCTCCTCCCACCACTTACACAGGGCTACAATTCAGCACGAGTGAACTTCTGGGCACCGGTTTCCATCTCTCATTTTTCTTACAAGCTTTGCTGTCTTCAATGTCCTGAGTGCAGCAAAACTCTTCTGATCACAGATCCACTCCTTTTGCTTTCCCACTTCAGGCTGTCTGTACTGGAAGAGCACCTGCAGCTGATGCAAGGAGAAAGATGAGTCCTTTCTGGTGTATGACTCTATTGCCCTACTTATTGATTACACATTGCATAATGCCTTTAGTTTAATAAACTTTGCAAATGACCCAAGAAAAAAAATGAATAATCAACAGCTCTATTCAGCTGGCCTCCAGCAGTGGTTGGGAACTCTCCATGATCCATAGATGTAACGAACCACAGAGCAGAGAACGGACTGCTTATCACCATTTCCAGACACACTCTTAAACAGCCTGACTTTATTATACTTCCAGTGTTCATCTGGAGAATCAAAGTGCTTTCAAAGAAATGAGAATTACCCAATTAACCAGAATGAGACAGCAGGGAAAAACACAGTACATAGGAAAAGAGCCTTGCTTCCCACTCCAGAGCTATTAAAAAAGCCGGGGTGAACACTTGTATTTTGTCCTGCTGCTTTTAACCTCCAAATTGAGGAAACCAGGGCTGGTATATATTCTTGAAGCCAAAACTAGCCTTCTTTGATAATTCCTTGACACTATATTCAAACATCATCCTTGCCTCCCTGCATGGCTATTTTATATAATTGATGAAATTTCCAGGGTCTCCCGGGGTGAGGCTCCCATGAGCAGGGCAGAGGCAGGGATAACGTGGAAGGAAAGCATATGAAGCTTGGCAGTGGTAGACATCAGCAGAAAGTGCTGGGTAACAACTGAGGTGGCAACTGGATGGTGCTCCCTAGAGCTGCAGTTTATCCAGCTAAAATCGGGAGTGAGCAGGCCAGGCTGAATCCCACCTTTAGGCAGTGCTTCTTACAAAGACAAATAAATATGCATTTTCCCCAGTCTTTTCAGGTATCACAGACCTTGAAGAACTAAAAAAAAAAAAAATTGCTATACTCACAATCATTCTTAAAATCCTCTTGACTTGTTCATCTACCTTTTCTCTCTCCCTAATACCTCCTTTTCTTTCAATTTTGCTTTCAGTTTGTGAAGTTCTGATGGAAATACTTTCTGCACGGATGAATAACAAATAGCCTCATCCCCACTTCACTCATATGTTCTCCTGGCAGAGGTCCCGGGCCTGGGAATATTAAGCCGTCAAGCAGGTAACTGTATTTGGCTTAGGACTCAGGGTCCTTGCAAGAACTTGCACTGGTTGTACTTGAAACATTAACAGAAAAATCAGTGGGACAAAACTTTCCGTAACTGAAACCCCGTATCTCTCTCAAAAATCCATCAGAGCCTGGGACAAGTGAGTGAGCTGGGATGGTAAGGGATTTTTTTCTAATATTTGTCCTTCGTTCCCTTCCATGTCTTTTACTGGATTATGCTAACACCTTGTAAAAATCTTTCTTTACTCCCATTTTCTAATCTGTGAAATAGCCTGGGTGCTCAGACTCCCAAAACCAGTTTGATACACAGACACCACTCACCTGTTATTTTAGGGCATTCATTCATATTATTTCTCAGCACTTTTGCAGATATGTTTTTTCCCTTATAGAATTTGAAGTTGTAAGACGAGCATATGAAGCAACTTCCCCTTTTCTGCCATATTTGAAAGCTTTTTCCCTCACATCTTTTTCAGCTAATAAAAAATTACGCTGCCGTGGTTTGTGTTTTCCTGTACTTCACTGTATTAAGGAAACAATGTTTATCCAGTTCCTTATTACCACTAAAACTGCTGGAAAATTTCAGTCTTCAATCTTTGGATTCCAAAATGCAAAGTTCATAATGCCTTCATGAAAGTGGGCAATCACCCTGAGGAGAGGTACTTGAATGAATCTTTTGCTCCTACTGCAAGAAAGGATATGGCCAGAAGAAGGGAGATATTTCAAATGCCCAACAAAGTAAAACTCCAGTTTTCCTTGTATGAGCTGACAGATGGGATTGGTCATTGTACAAGATAAAAAATTAAAATAAAATAGATCTCGTAAATTCTGCTGTTGATTCTTCCTCATCATTGGCTCCTCATTAGCCAATTATATGTGATTGGCACAGCCTTTTCTGGACTATTGTCCACTTGTATTCCTGAAATACACCCAGACAAAGAGTACTGAAATGCCTCTGTCTTGGTCCACCGCGAGGTGGAGGTTTGATACATACACTGCCTTGTTGCTGTAGAGCAGGATTTATAACCTCACTGAGAGAAGCACTATTTCCAACAGGTCAAAGTAATAGGCATGATGCGTTTATAAATTATAAGCTCAAAAACTGAATCTTGAAGAAATACCCAGTCCACACTTGGCCTGCTCACAGACTGACAGCAACATTAAACCCGCTCACAGTTATACTGAAGTCTTGAACTCTGAATTTCAGAAAACCTTTAAGAAGTCTTGCTGTTCCCACTCTGAGTTCCCATTTAGGAAGGAACTCATTTGTTATTTACTCGTGTCACAGGCTGCCCAGGTGTAAGTACATGGAAGGCTGCATTAGCTCTTTCTCCATCGATTTAGCGTATGTGATTGTTCATATTTGTACAGTACATTTGCCCATGAACCGCGTGCACAGTAAATAAGTGGCACATTTCTGGGATGCCAAGGAACCCTGGAATTGAACCTGGGTCAGAATTACCAATACTCTGCTGTAGGAGAAAGATGAGCAACCTCTGAAGTAAAACCATTAAAGGAAGGATACAGCATCATAGGGCCGGTGGCTGGGCTCCACACTCATTTTCTGTCCTAGGATTATACGTCACACTTCAACGCAAGTATAGTGTCCCAAAAAGTCCTGTGTTTAGGTTTTGTGAGAGGAAATGGAATTGCACCTAGATGTTTTATATTGCTTCTTTATATATATATTTCCTTATTATAATATTTATATTGAGGGGGGAGAATTGCTCTTTTCTTAGCTTCCAATATTTTTTACTTATTACTTTTGGAATTTATTTTATTTGTTACCTTGTTAATCCTGTTTCATAATTTCCTTCTTACATCTCACCATTTTCCTCCTTGGAAAAGGTTTGTGATTTCCAAACACACACAAGCACACATCCGTTAGTGCAGCACAAAGCAACGGCAGACTTCTCCTTGATTACTTGCCTGAATGGTGTCAGCAAAGAAAAAACAGATGTCGGAGGCACAGCTCTTAAAGGCCAAACAGGCCAAATTAAAGGAAAATGAAAAGATGTTAGGTAAATTCACTCATTCTTCAAACAAACTCATATTCCCTATCTAGGTTTTAAAAAAAATTGCCATTCCTTCAACAGAAATATTCAAGAGTGTTTATGATCTGCCAGATGATTGGAGTGTAATAAATGTAATTTTGCAAGCTTGTAAAATACCTTGACATTGCCTTAAAGAAACCACAATTAACTATCCGGTTGGATTGTTTTATTTCCATTTCTATACCTTATTAAACCAGTATGCAGAAGATGTAGCAGCAAAACAAGGGAAAATTACCTATTGCAACACTAGGAATAACTGAAAATAGCTTAAAAATAAATTTTGTCGTAGGCAACAGTCCATTAAAACCCATAGTATTCCTCTTCAAGCTTTGCTACAAGCCAGATCCTTATCTCAGATGCAGGCAGAGTGCCCATTTACTTCAATAGGAGCTGCACATGCATATTCCAATGCAGAATTTGGTCTGGTGTGTTCATTAAGGGCTTCAGAACTTAAAATGCTACTTTGACGTTCCAGAAAAGACCTGTAGTTCAGATAAGCTTCTGTTGATTCTTACTGAAGCTACCTCTGTTGCTGTTTCAGGACAAGTCTCGACACTGAGCCTGTTAGTGTTCCCCTCAAGCATGACATGCACCTACAGAATAATGAAGACATTGAACTCTTTGATTGACAGAGCCTTATAGAAATGATGCACGAGTAAGAACAATGATTGCAACATCATGGCAAACCCCATCTTGGATTGAAAATCCCTTTTCATCCGCAGGCTGAGGAGCATGCCAGGATTATAAATGAATTCTAAAAGGCTATTGCAGGTACACAAACACGCACTATGTTCTAGGAAGTTAAGTGCTACAACTTCAGGCACAAGAGTCCCACCAGCGCGTGCTCCTGGCAGTTTCCCAGATACTCAGAGTCAGTGACTGGAACTGTGGTAACAGCTGCCTGCACCCCTCGCCCACCTCCACCCACACAATCTGTCATTGGGCAAATCACGGACCTGACTGCCAGGTCCTCTCCAGTTTTGGGCCCATCCACAGCCTTCTTGTGGCTCACGGAAGAATTTGGCCTCGGGAACCCCATCAGTCACCTCCCCTCTTCTCCTCCCAAGCCTGCCTTGGATGACCCTCCCGTGATGAGAAGGGTTTCATCCCTAAGAGAGCATTTCCATAGAAACTGAAATACTGTCAAGGTTCAGGAACAAGTAAAAGGATCGAGTAATTTTCCATGTTTGTTAACTTTGGCACAATTAGCACTATTCTGATCAGTGCTGCTCTTGTTCTCTAAAAAGAAAAGGTTTTTTTCTAGGCGGAGGTACTAAATTTGTTCTCATGCCCTAATTTATCAAGGCTCCACATTGCCTCTCTTCTGACTTTATCTGGGTTATCACAGCACCTCTCTCTTCCTTCCCCCACACCATTATCCCGGATAAGGGAGATTCGGTTTTATATACTCAGGATTTCTTCATGGATTATGAATCTCAGACACTGGTACCAAAGCCCAAGACCCTGTGGTCCGAGCTGACCACAGGGCTCCTCTGCCATTGAGAGCCCACAGTGGCTGTAGACAAGTGAGTGCTGCTGTTTACACCCTGGGTCATCAGCTTCAGCTGAAATCAACAGCACGCAGCACCTGATACGTAGGAGCAGCTGCTGAGAAGCTGGTATGTGACCATCTTCATCCATCATCCAAGGAGGGTGACCTCTGCAAGAGGAAAAAAGGTGGGCAGCAGAACCGGTGACTTTCTAGGAGCTTTCTGATGTAAATTACCTGTCTTTAGCGGGGAGAGCTGAAGGCCTGGGTCTCTCCTCCCGCTCCTCTGTAAGTCCCTCAAGGAGGAGCAGAGCCAGTGGTCAGAGGGTGCTACTTGTCCTTGCAGTCCGATCTATTAGTCAGTGCTCCTGTGTAACACATGACCTCCAACACACACCAGATCAGAAACCACACATTTAAAAGGAAGAACAAACACAATATTCCTAGTACTCAGAAGCCAAATGAGCAGATCACATCTCCCTATCCATCCTCCTCTGCTCACTGTCTTTGAAGATGCTGCAATGCAAATGACCCTGCTTATGCAGTGTGAGAGCCCACTCCAGTCCTCAGCTGTGTGGGTGAACCAGCACAGCCTCCAGGTTAGAACAACAAACACACATTCTAGCTACGGTGAGCCCTATCTCGGCAGGATTACGCATCTCTCTAGGAATTTGTTTCATCCCTGTGCCAGACGTTCAACTTTTGCAGAGAGCAAATCTGCAGCAGCAGAATTTATCCGATGTTAGGTGCTGAATGACACAGTAAAATAAAAATAATCTCTTTCATTTCCCGTAGCGCCTTCTCTTGGAGTGCCTGACACAAGAAGAATACGCCTTACCGTACCTCTGCGGTTTGTAATCCCAGAGATCAGCCTTTACACACGTGGGGAAAAGGAACTATACTGAGCTCAAAGGATTTCACTAAGACCAAACAAAAAGTTTACGACGGAGGCAGGAGGGAGACGTGGTGCTGCAGACTCCTCTTCAGTCTTTTAGTCCCAATATTCCTTTTATTGTACAAATCCACTCCCCGTGGATCCTCTGCTCCTTTGCTGGAGAAAGGAAATAGCTGGTTACATTTTTACACCATATCCCAGGTAGAGGCAGCAAAAACGGACATCAGACCAATGTTCTGGCTGCAGTTTGACAATGGATTCATTAAAACAAAACAGCCCTGCAGATTTGGATTATAAACAAAGCAATTAACAACAACCAAAATTTGCAACCTGTTAGAACTATTTTGGGAGCCAGGCCCTCAGTGGTATCTCAGAAGGTCACCTCAAAAGGGCATACCAGCTGCTATTAGCCCAGCCTGTGGCTCCTTGGCTCTGGTCAGCGTCAAATTCATCACCCAGCTCACACCCCAAAGCAGCCCTTGAGTCAGTCCATGTATTTCCAGCTCCCAATTAATTGATTCAGCAGCTGGCTGACACTGCACCCTCCTTCCCTGGCCGTACTCATTACGCTGAGCCCAGGGGAAGAGTGGGGGTGCAGATGCTGTTGCACTCTTTTCTTTCTGGCATACGCCTGAAGCACCACGCCAGCTGACTTGCGTGGGGGATTGCTCCCATCCCGGGGCCGAGGCTATTTCAGCCAGCCCTGGGAAAGGTCAGGAGAAGCAGCCCTGACACATGCAGACCTGGCAATCAAAGTACAGGGGAATTCACCAGTTTTCCACAGTCCTGTTGCCTCTCTGCACCTCGCTCTTGGGCTTTCCAGGCTGCCAGGGTTCCCCACGCACCCGTCAGAGTGGGGCGAGAGCAGCATCTGGCACACAACTCAGAAAAGCTGTGTTCACCCCGGTCCTCCCAACCTGAAGGTTCTCGGCAGGCAGCAACAGCGATCACAGCCAGGCTTTTGCCCCAAATTTGTTTAGAGTGTTTTAAAACCAGAACTTGAAATAGCAATGCCTGGACTCGAGCTCCAGCCGGTCTTTACCCATCTCCTGCAGTTTTAAGAAACATCAGTTCTGTTGCTGGGATCACAGGCATGTTGCTTATTGTACATGTTGCTCCTTCAGCATCCAGCAATAACGTGACTTATTGTATTACTCCTCTTATTTTTTAACCTTTTTTTTCCCCTAGAACTATTTGTCAAAATCTTGCTCCTCTGTAAGAGCTTTGGATACTCTGGCATAGCTCCAACTATTGCTTCAAGTACAAACAGACAGGTTACAGTAGTTACAAAACTCTGCTATATACTCCTCAGTGCACATAATGTACTCAAAACCATGATCAGTT
>NW_010398306.1:42512-49223 GCF_000710305.1 Buceros rhinoceros silvestris | reverse complement strand
GGTTCCTCCATGTTGAACCCAGGACAGGTCCTCACCATGAGCTGCAGGGGAACCTCTGCTGTAGTGTTTGGAGCACCTTTTCCCCTCCTTCTTCTCTGATCTTGGTGTCCACAGAATCATTTCTCGTGGGTTGTTTTTCCCCTCCCTCAGCTCTCTCTGCTCTCTGGGATTTTGCTCTTTTTAAAATATGTTACCACAAGAGTACCACCAGCTTGGCTGATGAGCTCAGATGTGTTGTCATGGGTTCATTGTGGAGCTGTCTGGGACCAGCTGCATCCTGCTAAGGGCAGCACCCGCTCTCTCCTCATAGAGGAACACTGCCTATCTTTCTAGTTTAGTTTAACTATCTTCTAGTTAAATTTAAGATAAGCTTCCTTTTCTTTCATCCTGATCGTATGTACCCTTCCTGTCTAATACTGAATTTAAAACAACCAATGAAAGAATTACTTATTAAGAACCTAAAGTTGGGCTGGTGAATATATATTAAGAACTGTTTACCCACAGTTGAACACCTGGTGATCTAAGAAATAATTTTTTTCTTTTTTCCCAGTCTGTCAAAATCCCTATCCTTCTTCTTCCACTTCCTGCACCAAGCTTTTGCTGTATCAGTTTGAATAGAAAATTCTTGGGTACAAATGCTGTTCCTGGCAGTAGCTGAGTTTCAGTGAGCACAAACACCAAGAGCTACATGTTCAAAAAAAAAAAAAAAAAGCCAACCAGAAAGCAAACAAAAAACAACAAATCATCCTCACACGCACAATAAATGTTAAAAAAAAAAAAAAAAAAAAAAGCCAACCAGAAAGCAAACAAAAAACAACAAATCATCCTCACACGCACAAACTAAGTTATTTTTCTCCATCACTCCTGTTAAGGCCTGAATACTAATACTTATTGAAGAAGTTATTCCATGACACTCTGACTTAACCTTTCTGACAGGTTAAGTCACTCTCAGTTTATGTTTGCATTGGTGCTGGTATGCAAGAAAGCTTTTTCATGCTTTATCTACCTGTGTTCTTCCTACATAATATTTCAACTGGATTAATTTAATGTCAGCCCGCAATAACATTGTCATGACACTATTTATTCAGATTGCTGCATTTAGATCATGTTTTAGTGAACTCAGTCCTGAAATTCTTATTCATGAGTAATCTTCATCTTTCATTCCAGAGAATTTGCCCTCATGAGTAAGACCTATGATATCTGAGGATGTAAATCAGTTCTTGTGGGAGTCTGTGAAAAGAGTCACATCAGCTTTCAAGGAAGCTGAATCAGGCTTTTACTAGTATGATAAGCATATATGGTCTTCATATTGCAAGGATAACCTCTTTACAAGTTGTCTGCCCACATCCTGAATTTATGCTATGGTCATCTATCTGGTCTCTAAAGTATCTAGTGTCTACTGCAAGGGACTAAAGGTCAGAGGTATAGATGGCCTTTAAGAATAATGAACATTCTGCATCATGTCTTCCTCAATTGTATATGTTACACAGGTCAAGCCCTAACAGAGATTTAAACTTTAAAATACTTACTGGATAAGTTGGTAGAGAGTCTGACGTGCAACAGGAAATGTTACAAAACACAAATCTCTTTCAAATCAAAAAATGGAGTCTTTAATCTCAACTTTGTAGTAAAGATACTTACAGCTAGTAGGAAACAGGTTTTTAATACTCCAAAGTACATCTGGAGGTGGGGGGGGAAGCAAAAATGCATATCTTAGTGCACTGGATTTGGCTGGCATAAAGTTAATTTTCTCCATAGTAGCTAGTAAGGGGCCATGTTTTGGTTTTGTGATAAAAACAGTGCTGATAATTCAGGGATGTTTCTGTTATTGCAGAGCATAGCTTACAGAGTGTCAAGGCCTTTTTTGTTTCTCACACCACCCCATAAGTGAGTAGGCTTGGAGTGCACAAAAGTTGGAAAGGGGACACATCTGGGACGCTGACACCAAATGACCAATGGGATACTCCATACCATATGATGTCATGCTCAGCTTACAAAGCTGGGAGAAGAAGAAGGAAGGAAGAGAACATTTGGAGTGATGGTGCTTGTCTTCCCAAGTGGAGCCCTGCTATCCTGGAGATGGCTGAACAACTGCCGGCCAATGCGAAGTGGTGAACGAAATCCTTGGCTTGCACACACAAATTTGCTGTACTTATTAAACTGTCTTTATCTCAGCCCACATGTTTTTGCACTTTTAGTTGCACTTTTACCGTTCCAATAGTCTCCACCCCACTGCAGGGCACTGAGAAAGTGGCTGTGTGGGACTGAGCTGCCTACCAGGGTTAAACCAGGCCACTTAGAAAATGAAGTACAAGTGAAAATGTCAACAAATTTCACTGTGTTTACAATATATTTCTGTACTCTAATACTAACTTCTAAAGCTTCTAATTATGATATAAGTTTTTGACCACAGATCTACAACTTTCATAGGTAGGGAAAAAAGAATAAACAACTATCTCACCCTTCTAATACCCTCCACTTCAGGAAGTTTTCCAAAGAGTATGCTAGCTTAACAGCACAGAGTAAAACAAAATTTGAAGACAGCCTTTAAAAAAATATATTCTTAGACCATATGCTATAAATCTGGCTTATATCACCAAGAACGAGAGGTTTTTGCTAAAATAGAAAGGTGACTGAACCATGATTATGCCACTTCCATATGGAATTAATGATGAGCAGGACATCTCACTGCAGCTTTTTATCCTGGGATGAGTTCTTTTCTTCAGCTGAAATAAATGTTCTTTTCATTATGAAATGTATTTGAATCTTGATTGAATATGAATACAGTGCACTTCATCAGTACTTTCCTCATATATTGTGACTCAGGGTATAGATTTTTCTTTCCAAGTAATTGAATGGTTCTACAATTGATACCTTTGACAGATAAATTCATTCTTCATTCCCAGGATACCATCGGGTACAGGTTGTAAATGATGTGAAACACATGCTATGTCATTGAATATCTCAGACAAAATGACATTTTTATTAATTCACTCCTCATGTTTCCAGGATATTTACATTTAATCCCTACATCCATCCTTGCCAGTTCTGCCAAGCAACTAATTTAAATGGTAACTCCAGATTGCACTTTATAGCTCTTAGTATGAAGTTTGGCTCCCATCTAAAGAGATTTATTACACTCATCAAGAACACCATTCATGATCAAGGAAAGTTAGGTTGAGTTTTGGAACAAAAGATAAATATTTATTATAACCATTTATTTCCTTGATGTCCTGATTTAAGTTTCATCATAATTTATGATACATCTTTTAAAACGTTTGTTCCTTTCTAAAGTTATGTTTCTCTAGCAGTTCATCCATCTATAAATAGACAGTTTCAAAGTATATAGGAGTTTTGAATAACAGAAGGACTCAAAATGCAGTGTTTTCATCCCCAGGAATGAAGAAATACAATACTTTCTCTTTAGGAAGAAGAACTAGATAGGTTTTTATTTCCTAGAAGTCATGCTAGGAAAACAATTGCTCACCACTGATTGACCGACTCCCAGCCAGTCCCTAACAAATGGTCCCCCAGCCAACCGTCCTTTCATAGTTTTATTGCTGAACACAATACCCTGTGGCATGGAATACCCCTGTGGTCAGTTGGGGTCAGCTGTCCTAGCTGAGTCTCCTCCTAACTTCTTGTGCTCCTCCATTTTACTTGTTGGCAGTGCTCTGTAAACACTGCTCAGCAGTGATGAAAACATCCTTGTGCTATTTCCAACTGTTTCCAGCTCAGATTCAAAATACAGCCCCTTACTAGCTACTATGAAGAAAATTAACTCTGCCCCTGTGCAAACCCAGCACATTCTCCACCCCTTTTTCCATATTGTTTACATCATGCTCAGGTCTTACACTATCTAATGCACTCTCATTACCCACCATGCCTCTTCCTCTATATTTGTATCATACAGAGATATCATTCCCTTATTCTATGGACCACCCTGTGAAATATGTGTAAAATATCTTTGAAATGACCACAAATCTCTGCAAAAAGTCCGTTGAGTTAATCTAGCCAGTGACTTTGGGCTCCATCTGTTATAACTGTCAGTCAGGATGGGACAGGTGGTGTCATGTGGACTCACTGGGCACCAAAGCCAGCTCAGGTCTGCTCACTGCTGCACTTGCGATGCTTCTTGTAAAGCTTGTCATCCATTGGTTCAGGTGGTTCCTGCCATCACCCTCTATACCAAAAAGGCTTTAACCACTTGGTTTGTTTGATTATGGTGCATGTTTGACATTCCTGGATAACCTGTGTTATGGCATTGATAGTCAAGTCCACCCCTCAATCACAAGCCCATATTTATGTTACATCTCTTCCCAAATGTCCTGAAGTGTCATGAGCCCATTGAGCTACAATTGGCAACTGCTGTTCTTTAATCCTCAGCAACCTCACCGCAGATGGATCCTCTGAGAGATCATCTGATTAATCTTCTCTGTACTCAAGGCAGCTATACCCAAAGCCCACCAGTACCCTTTTGGGTCTTTGAAGTGCCCTCTCCTGAGGTAGTCTATGCCAAAGACACACGAAGCCTCTGGACAGTCACAATAGGATGTTTTTGCCACTCATTCCCACTTAGGCTTACCTCATCTCTAACACAGACAGTCCTTGGGATCCTCCTGTCACTCCAGAAATTCAGATGGGTCCTACCCCTTTGTAATCTGGTGGTATTAGGGTACACTGCAACAGTGTCCTCCAGAGCTTTATACTCCCGTAGGGCTGATGTGCCAATGCACCCAGCTGTCCCCTTTCTCTGCTTGGCCAAACACACGGCCCCTCTATTCCTGGGCCGAGTCTTCATATCTTTATTTTTATAACTGCAAAACAGAAGTCTCTTTATCAAGGTCAAAAGTATGATCTACTCTGCCCTACAGGCACTGGAGCAGTAATTTACCTGAATAGACAAGAACTTTTCGGCCATTGTTTTTCCTTACAGTTCCTGTACTGGAGCTTCTAGTCTCCAGGTAGCTTCACCATCCCACTTCCTCATATTCTCCTCCTGGTCATGCAGCAAGAACTAGAGTTTAAGGTGGTGTGTGCTTTTGCTACCTCTTCTCTTGAACAGAAAATCTTAATAGCTGATGCCTTGGTTGGAGTGTGTGAGGAAGACCTATCCTTCTTGGCTTGCTTGGACATTTGTTGCATCAGTTTGTCCACTGCCAAGACACAGGCTCACATGGAGGAAGTGAGATTATCTTCATATTCTTGGAGTTGTCTGGCCAGTTTGTCTATAACTAGTGTCTTCATGGCTGTCTAGCACATTATTGCCAGGGTATGAGTAGATGACATCAATGCATTCTGTACAAACTTTTGCCACATGGACCTTGCCCACTGGATTATCCAGGTCTTTGGATGCCTGGGCAACATCCAGTTTGTTATAGATCATTTCCAACAAGGCTAATTTCCTCAAATTCTGGATACCTCCCTCAATGGTTGTCCATTTGCTCTGGGAATTTGCAGGTTCTTGCTTGAAGGGGTACCTGTTCTTCACACTTAACAGGAGTTGCCACCAAAGACTAAGGACTCCTGCCTTTTTTCCAACCCCTTATTTTTAGCAAGGGATCCCAACTGACAGAAGTCCTTATGCTCTAATTCCTGACTCCCGGACCCAATACCCCAGCATTTGAGCAAATGTCTAAGAATTAGCTTACCTGGTTGACAGCTAAAAATCTTTTTGAGTATCTCACAGCTCACTTAGGGATAGAGATTGGATGGTTTAATGAGTTTTCTCACTCTCACCCTTCCAACTCTTTTCCCTCATCCTGCTGGGGCAGGGACTAAGCAAGCAGCTTTGTTGTGTTTAATTGCCAGCTGGGTTGAAACTACGATGCTCCACGTGATGAGTAGGAAAGGCCTCGACTCTGTGTAAGCACTGCTCAGCAATATGTAAAATATCCTTGGTTCATCATCACTGTTTCCAGCACAAATCGAAACATAGCCCCGTACTAGCTACTATGAAGAAAATTATCTCTACCCCTGCCAAAACCAGCAGAAGTACTCATCAAAAATCCCATCCCTTTGGTATGTATATAGTGTTCAGAGGACTGCTTTAGTTTTTTTCTTGGACCACTTGATTTTCTGTAATTCCTCACCATAAACTTTCTGTACTTTTTTTCCTGTCCACTACTCATTTTTGCAATATATTTTTGTTGAAGAATTGACCAAACGTGTATATAGTTCTCCTGCAATAGCCCAACAGTGCTTGGAGTTAAGGGCAGAATCCCTAACTTGTTAAAATCCTCCATTGTTTAGATAGTCAACAATTGCATAGCATCATTTCACTGCAGCATCACACAGAGCAAACAAATTCAGTAAGTCATCATAAAAGCATGAGATAGAAGTACAGTCTTACTGGGTAAAGGTCTAGCTAGCACTGAATTTACATCTGACAACGGCCAAAAATGAATATGTACACAATGATATAAGAACAACGTAAGCACATACAAATGATCTTGAAAACTCTCCCAGCTTTTAATCTGTTGCAGTTAAGGCATTCTTCACTGAGACCTACTTTCTGTGTGCCATCATAAAACTGCTCAGCTCTTCCTTCAAGAAGAGACAATTCTACAGCATCCAACAGCAGGAAGTCCACAACTCAGTTGCCTCGTATCTCACCTCCTTTGGCTTCTTGCGGGTGTGCTTCCTATTATGTTTTGTGCCTTCTGTACCCATTCTCTCTGTTGGAAAAGAGAAACAATAATAATTCCCTAC
>NW_010398306.1:35580-42417 GCF_000710305.1 Buceros rhinoceros silvestris | reverse complement strand
CACAACATTCCCATGATTTTGGTAAATCTCCCTTATGATACTCCACGTTTATCTTTTTTTCAGAGTGAAGTTTACTTCTTGAGGCCTAATGCAGACGCCAATACACCCTTGCTGCCCTTATCTGGCACCTTTTACGTAACAGCATATCACTTTTGAGATGGTAGTGAGGTTTACAAACAGGATTAATATAGTGAAATTGATGTTTTATCCAATTTAATTAATAATATTTCTCCAATATTAGGAAAGGAATAAAAAAAGTCATTACTTTTTTCTTTAACTGCTGTTATACACTGCAATGTTGTTTTCACAAAACTATCTGTTATAACCCCAATATTTTACTCATAGTAGTAATGGGAATTTTGGATCCACTGTTTTCTGTCTTAGTTTAGGAATGATTTTTGCCTTCCCATATACATCAGCTGGAATTTATCCTCACTCAGTTTCTCATACTATTTCATTTTTCAGACACTGAACGGTGTGAGGTACTTCTGCATTTTTTTATGGTCAGTTCAATCTTTATTGCCTTGAATGATGAGTCCTTATAACCCTTTTCAATGGTATTGCTTTCAAAATGAAGTTCCCAGTCTGAAGATCTGGCCTGTGTTCTACATCCCTATGTGCTGGATTTATTTACATTTTATTTTATTGAAAGACAGCCTGTGGAAAGCTTGAAGCTGATTTTAGTGATGCCAAATACAATCTGTGAAAGTAAAAGTAAAACACTTAACATAATTTTAGAAAATACTACAGCACATGTAATATAGTGACCTCAGCAAGTCTAAAGAGGTTAAACTCATTGATGTATCCTGACTCACTATTTTGCCTTATAACAACTTAGGGATCTTCTTTAAATCTTTGTTACAAACTATTTTTACGTTTGCTTTGGGTTTTTTGTTTGTTTTTTTCAAAGTGTTGAGAAGCCTCTTGCTTGATAATGTCTTGATGAAAGAACGTTGTAAAGCATTCTTAATGGTGATCTAATGAAATTTCTTCTATCAGTGTAATTCAGAGTAGTTTTACATAGCAATGGTATAGTCTCCACATGTATCTAAAGGACTGAGGAGCTTGATATTACAGCCCACATATTCCAAATCATGAATACAAATGACATGTAAGTGACAAATAAGAAAGGCTAGACTATTGGTCTGATGCCAAGTGATTTTTCAATCCTTCTTTTGGTGTTGGTACAGAGAAGAGGATAACTGAGTCTGTCTTCCATACTGCCGAAGCTGCTTATGATGTTTAAAAATAGTCTGAAAACTTGTAGAGTCCGTTTAACATAGTACTTTTTTTCTCCCCCTTGCCCACTGATTTCTTTCATTCCTGGCTGCAAATATCTTAACCTTCCAAAGTTCAGGTCTTGGATAAAACCAGGGTGTTAGGGATCAGATACATTTCTGAGCATACATAGTGAACTGCAGGAAATTTGCAGGCTTAGTAGTCAGATAATGCAAGTTTCTAAAGAAATAAGCAGACAAAGGAAGTAGGTGAACTGGGTTAAGCTAATGGGCCATAAGGGTTTGAGGCATATGCAAATATCTTAAGTAAATATTATATGTAAGATTTCTCCACTCTCAAGATCTCAATGATCGTAAAATGAAAGCAGTGCTAAGTGAGAAGAATGAAGTCAATAAGAAGTTCTTTTAGACTTGATTTTCTTTGCAACATAAAGTCAGAATCCCTGAACATGTAGTTTTTTGCTTCTAACAAAATTGCTTCTTAGAAAGCACCCATCCACATGCACAATAATTTAATAGAACACACAGAATTTCCTAACATCATACAGTTTTTAAACACTGATATAGTGAGATGTTATCATCAAAGTAAATAACAAGTATTGGTATGCAGAAGCTTTTGATGTCTTTTGATTAAGAGTGGCAAATAAATCTAGAGAGGAAAATTAGGGAAAAAAACCCTGCATACTTGTGTCATATCAATCAGCAACAAACTAGTTATCTTTTCAGTGAATGTGCTTTGCAAGAGTCCTAAGTACTACATTGTAATGAAAAATTGTCTGCAAAACAGCTATAGAGAACATGCATGTGAGAAAAAAGTACATGAAAATAAAGGGACTGAACAAATATATAATGAACAAATATGAACTGTACAGGGCACGCTGGTGGCTCACACTGATCCTGCTGTCAACCAGCACCACCTGACCCCTTCTACGGGGCTGCTCTCCAGCCACTCTACTCCCAGTTTATACTTGTGCCTGGTATTACTCTGTCCTAGGTGCAGAATCCAATACTTGGATCATCCCATTTGTCGTAGCCCAAGACTCCAATCTATGTAATTGTGCCCATTGATTCTTGAGCCCATTGACTCTTGTTCTATCACTGGGCACCACTGAAAAGAGTCTGGCTCTATCTTCTTGGCACCCTCCCTTCAGGTATTTCACTGTATACACAGTGGTAAGACGGAAACATTCCAGGTTGGGTTGGATGGGGCTATGAGCAACCTGATCTAGTTGAAGGTGACCCTGATCACTGCAGGGTGGTTGGACTGGGTGACCTTTAAATGTCCCTCTCAAATGAAACTTTTCTGTGATTCTAACATCCTCCCTGAGCCGCCTTCTTCTCCAGACTGAACAGTCCCAAGTCTCTCAGCCTTTCATCATATGAGAGATGCTCCAGTCCCTCAGTTATCTTAGTGGCCATGGGCAGGGACGTCTTTCACTAGATCAAGGTTGCTCAAAACTTCATCTAACCTGGCCTTGAACAATTCCAGGGAGGGGGCATCCACAACTTCTCAGGGCAAGCTGTTCCCATGTCTCATCAATCTCACAGCAAAAAATTTCTTCCTAATATATAATCTAACCTCTTTCAGTTTAAACCCATTACCCTTTGTCTATGACTATAATCCCTGATGAAGAGTCTCTCCTCGTCTTTCCTGTAGGCCTCCTTGAACTACTGGAAGACCACAACAAGGTTTCACTGTAGCCTTTTCTTCTCTAGGCTAAACAACCTCAACTCTCTCAGCCTGTCCTCACAGGAGTGGTATTGGTTGCATGAGATTGTTCATACCCATTTGTAGGACTGCACCTGTCCTTATTGAACTTCCTAAGGTTCCTGTCAGCCCATTTGTCCAGCCTGTTGAGGTCCTTCTGGATGGATGGCAGCACAGCTCTCTGGCCTATCAGCCACTCCTCCCAGTTTTGTGTCATCAGCAAACTTGCTGAGGATGCACTCTACTTCAACATCGAGATCATTAATGAAGATGTTAAACATGAGTGGACTCAGTACTGATCTCTGGGGTACACCGCTAGTCACTGGCCTCCAACTAGACTTTGTACTACTGATCACCACACTTTGGGCTTGGTTGTTAAACCAGTTTTCAAATCACCTCACTCTCTGCTCATCCAGCCTATACCTCAGTAGCTTGTCTGTAAGAATCTTTTCAGAGACAGTGTCATAGGCCTTACTGAAGTCCAGGTGGGTGACACGCACTGCTTTCCCCTCATCTACCAGGCCAGTTGTTTCACTATAGAAGTTTATCAAGTCGGTTGAGCATGATACCCCTTGGTGAATCCATGCTGACTACACCTGATGATATTCTTGTTATCCATGTGCCTGGAAAGGTTTTCCAGGATTAGGTGCTTCATCACCTTTCCAGGGATCTAGGCAAAGATGACCGACCTATAAATCCCTGGGCTCTCCGCCTTGCCATTCTTGAAGACAAGCATGACATTTGCTTTCCTTCAGTCTTTGGGCACTTCTCTGGGTCACCGTGATAGATCAAAGATAACCAAGAATGGCCTCACAAAGACATCCCCCAGCTTACTCAACACTTGTGGGTGCCCATCAGGACACATGGATTTATGTATGTCCACCTTGCTTAAGTATTTCCTGACCTGCTCCTCTTCCACCAAGGTCGCATCTTCCTTGTTCCAGGCTTTTCCCCTAGTCTTTGGGACCTTAGACTCCCGAAGGTTGATCTTGCTAGTAAAGACTGAGGCAAAGGCAGCCTTTTCCATGTCCTGCTGTCACCGGTTTGGCCAAGGTTGAGCCAAGGTCCGGTAATGATAATACCTTCCCCTACTCCAGCAGAGACAAGGGAAGGGAAAAAAGAACTCGTGAGACCTCTAATACACTTTTTTTGAAAACTGAAACAAACTTTAATAACACAACAAGCAGAGAAATATTAAATACAAAACAAAACCAATGAGGTATTGAGGGTTTTGGGAAATGGAAAGGGGAGGGTTAAAACTGTGGGACAGAAAGTAAAACCGTAGGCAGTTCAAAGATAGCGGTGGCCATGTGGCACAGGAAAAGACAACCGCAGCAAACACAATGCCGGGGCGCCATGTGGGGAGACCCAAACCAGCACGATTTTACCAGTCTATTGTGGATTGAAGCAGAAGCAAAGGCAAACCCGGAAGCGAAAAGCGTAACAAGCAGGGAAACAGTTCCACGGGCGTGCGGGGTCTCGGTTCCACATGATGCGTGCTGCTCAGCGGGCAGAAGGTTCCGAAAGCAGCGGCAGCGGAGAGGGGTTTTTTCCTGGCTGGTCCCAGTGGCAGCGGCTTACCGAAGCTGCAGGGAAGCAAAATAGCCCTGGGGCAAGAAACAGTGAAAAGGGGTTTTTCCCAGCTGGTCCCAGCAGCAGCGGCTCACCGAAACTGCGGGGACGCAAAATAGTCCTGGGGCGAGAAACAGCGAAAAGCAGCGTCGGCAGTGAGGCAGGAACAGGCAGCTGGAAGGCAGAGCCAAGCAGGCAGCCCCGGGGGCAGGGACCGTCCAGAGTCCAGAAGGGTCGTGTGGCTGCTCGCGCTGGCGTCCAGTGCCGAAAAGGGACGGGGCTGCCAGCGTGGCTGGTTTTTAAAGGGCCAGCACCTGGAAAGTGGAAACGGAAATAAACCCACCAGAACTTTTAACTAATGAAAAATGGAGATGCAGCTGACATCACATAGCAGGGAATACAATTGGTTAGTTAAAGCAAACTCTCCTAAAAACGAGATCTTTTGCCAACCCATCACACCTGCGTAACCAGGTCTCCCATCTCATTGAGAAATGGGCTGACATTTAAGCTAGTCTTCCCTTTGTCACCTATGAAAATTACTATACTGTACTCTTTTCTCGACATTTTACATCACCCCAGGTTTGCAAGCGCAGAAGGCAGTTTCATTATTGATGTATACACCTTGACAGAATTCACAAATTATTTTAAAAAATGAAACTTGGCTTGGTGTCTAGCTTGAGAAATATTAGTTTCCTTAATCTTTTTCCCTCCATTGTGAAAGGTGAATATGTATAAGGGTGCAATTTTTAAAATTTGATAGCAATGCATATTTCTTTTCACTGTCTTTATTTACATCACCCTGAAAAACAAACTGCTCTGATGTGTATTTTCAAACCATTTCTTGTCTCTTGCCCAGTAAAATTCTAAATGATCACAAGCTTTCAAAACATCTAAGAGAGAAGTAGCTCAGGTCACTTTATTCTTCTGTGTTATTTCTAGAAAGTCAACATGTATGGCCATCTGTATATCACAGACTGACTCGCATTATGTGCGAATGGGCCAAGGAAAATTTTTGTGCACTTCATTAATGTAGAGCGTTGTGGTTTAGGTGCAGAAATGATCTACCAAACCATTGGGGTGAAAAAGAGAATGCATAACAAGTCAAGCTTAAATAATCTTTCGAGAGAACAAAGAGTACTTCGTTCAAGCAGGAATAAAAGCAACAGAGCATTACCAAAGAGGTCAGAAAACAGCCCAGCCTTCTGCAAGATGAAGGTTCTGTCAAAGAGGTGTGACTAAATGTAGGCAGTATCAATGTGTGTTATTGTTGATGTATCTTGAGAGACACAGCATAAAACTCAGCATCCAAACAGCTCTGAATTCAAAGAAAATTCAAGGCCAAACTTGTAACCAAACTCACTCTTCTTTCTTTTATGACTGTGAATGGTTGGTCAGTAAATGGGACTCTGCCACTACTAGAACATGGTGGCAGGCATCACCTTGGCCTCCCAGGGTAGTGCTTAGCATGTGGTGCCAGCTTGCTCGAACAGCAATATGGTGGCCATCATTTTCTGGCATGAGGCAAACCTCTGTAATGGTCATAGATGGGCAAGGCCAGAATAAACTTGGCAGTCACCATGGGACAGGTGGTCAACCATGATGTCCCCCAGGGCTGAGGAAGATTGCACCAGAAGTGGGACTGGAAGTCAGTGAGAAGGAAGCAGGCCAGGGTAACATAAGTTACTGAAATAAACCCCAGACTGAGGAGGAACCACGAACTTTGTTCTTTCCCTGGCAAGCATCAATGTGTGGTGCCAGCTTCAGCATTTGCTCTGTTCCTTTTCCCCCACAAGGCAGTATTGAGACTAACAAAATGTTCACTCCAAACATTTCTACTTTTCAACTTTACCTGTTGCACTTGCAACGAGCTTGGATCTTCTCAAAAATTTTTGGAGCTCTAACCAGGTTCTACCTTTCCCAAAACATTTTCTTATCAGAATTTTCTAATTTGTGACTTGGGGATGGGTATAGAAAATGCCACTTTGGGGTTTTGGTTTAAATCTTACCTCAGATGCCTGAAGTTAGATTTTTAAAATTGAGTATGTTCTTCTAAGCAAAAAAGTTCGGTTTTTCAAAGGTTCTGTAGCACACACAGTCCTGTGTGATATAAAACCAGTTTGATTGACGTATGAAAAAAAGCAATCAAGGTGTTCCTCCCCCTGCACATTGCTGCACCTCATTGGCTGTGGAGCTCCTTGGCAGGATGATGACTCTTTCAGAAACTGCGCACAGAGAGTGACAGAACTCATGCCCTGGCCATGTGCCGCCCTGCCCCTGCTGGAGACGTGGGTACAGCTGAAACAGCTGCTGCGGTGGCAG
>NW_010398306.1:0-35441 GCF_000710305.1 Buceros rhinoceros silvestris | reverse complement strand
GAACCGACCTCCTGTTGGCGCAGCCATTATGTCTGCCGTGAGGTCTGTTGTTGCTGCTCGAAGGAAGACTGGGCTGTTGCTGGCTGCTGTTCTGCGCTGCTGCTTGCTCACTCCTGTCTGCTGGATGGTCTCTCGTGCTGCTGCTTGGACTGCCACTTTTCTGCTGCTGTGCTTGCTGCCATGACTGCCGGCTCCATTGCCTGATGCTGCTCCAGCCTGGCAGCACCTGGTGGGGGCAGCCCTGACCCCTGCTGGAGGTGACCTGCCATGGCCGTTAACTAGGAGTCTGCCTGCGGTTTAACCCTCACTGCACCAGATCCCCGAACCTTGTATATATATATATGTTAATCCCTTGTTGTTGTTTGTTGTTCATATAATATTTTTCTGCCGTTATTAAAACAGTTTTAGTTTCCAAAACTCAGCTGAGGCCTCACCCATTTATTTTGTCTTTTCGCTTTTATCTCTCTCCTAACCCTTTCCTCCTGGAATGGAGAGGGGCTGATCAGAGAGAGAGAATTTGTCTCGTGGTTTGGAACTCCCTCAACCAAACCAGTGACACATACGTAAATCACTGGTCTAGTGCATATAAACAGGAGGGAGAACAGAGTATGTTTTCATCACAGATCTGATGAGGTTTTTGGTATAAGGATATAGTCAATGTCAGAACAAAGGAGTAGTGTTTGCATTTTAGTTGGAGAATCATAACAACGTGGGGGAGGGTGTGCTTATCAAAGACCATTCCATTTGCTGATTTACAAGATGTGCAAGTAAACACTATGGGCTTGATCCATTTGCTTAACTGAGAGCAATTATTACTCTTGGAGATATCTTAGCTATCTTGTCCACGCTCTGAAATGGTGTGAGTTTCCCATATTTGACCGCCCCGTACAAATATCTCTGGTATTTAGGGCAATTCAAACAGAGTAGAAATCTACATTCAGGTAACTGAAGTGATCCCTTACTGTGACAGATCTTAATGTAGTTAGATCTATTGCGGTTTTAGAATATACTCATCCCTTTCCACTCCAAGTAGCTGGACAGGATGTGACACACTTTCTAGAAGTTTGACAATTTCACCTTTGCAATTTAATTCCTTTCCAAGAGAGCTGTAGATCTACTGGTTTACAGGATCATCGGAGAGCCAAAGGTTCTGTTTTGCTGAAGCAGTAAATCACACTGTCCTCATTGCCTCTCCTCTTCCTATTACTAATAATGTCCCCCCAAACCCAGCCACATTATTCCCCATATCCATCAGTGGCATGAATGGGAAGGATGTAAACGGCCAAAGAGGTAACACAAAAATAGAGAAAGAAAAAAGGAAGAGAGTATTTCCACTTCTATAATCCTTGGAGAAGGCAAGTAGAAAGAAAGGGAGATTTTACCTTTCTCTACCTAATGTTTTGGTTTGGGGTTTTTTTTTCCTCCATTCATTGAATTCTTCCTTTTCTGGCCCATTCAAAATTGTGGTCTAGAAAGAGAATGTTCCTATTTTAGCCATCTCACATCACGAGTTTTCTGAAGGCACTAATTGCATTTGGTGCTACCAGGGATTGAACGCTAGCTTGTGTCTATCAAGGGACCTAAGCACAAACGGTACTACTTATGTAAATAAGCATAGTTCAAGATCCTATGCTTGCAATTATATAGAAATTATATGAATCAACATATTTTAATTTCATATTACTTGTAGGAAGACTGTGAACTGATTTTGTAGCAAATGGTATGGCACTACAATTTAGAGTTGTGTTTTACTATTACTTTAAAGATTGGGTAAAAACCAGGATTTTTTTTTTTTTTCACAATAAGAGAAATATAGTGATAATGATCAAGATGTCTTATTGGTTTGGGATTCTGTATCAGCATGTGTATATATGCAGTGCAGTGATAAAGAATTAAGAAAACCACAGTATTTTCCATAAAAATCCAATATGTTCAGTATTAGCTCTTTCAGAATTTAATAAAGTGGTTGCTCTTGTCGTGTAAAAGTTATGAACCTGTTTTATGTAATGAGATTTTTCTTATTATTTTCAATTATTTTTCCATTTTTTTTTTTTTTAAAGATGAGTTGAGTGCTCCAGAAAACTAGGATAACATTGATTAGTTGCTCTGGAGACTGAAATCCTGTAATTATTTTCACAGAAGTGAAAGAGCTTCTGTGAATTCCCTGCTAGCAGGAGGCAGCATTGTAACAGCAGGACAAAGTGTAGGGTTGAGAAGATAAATCACTGGAAAAGCTGGATGCCTAGCTAAAGACATGGTAACACAAAGAGCAGGTTAAATATCAGCAGTTCGTTTTCAAGTGGAGTTTGGCTATGTGTGATGCATAGAAATACTTGATAGTCTGTAGGCCTTACTTTCTGAGTAATGTTTTATTTTGCTAAGCAAGTAAGAAAAAGAAATCATGTAAGTGGTTCTAGTAACTCCTTGGTTTTAATGCACTATATTACTCTACATTCATCATTTTTGTCTATAGGTAATATTAACTCAGTTAGCACAGCTTTGTAACTAACAGTCTTTGTCAATATATAAATTTATTGTTCTGCACTTTAAGTACTGGTTTTCTATTAAGATAGCTTCTTTTGTTCTTCTGTTGCTTTGAACATAAAGAAAAGAGAAAACCCAAGAAATTCAGAAAATATTTCAGGATGGTTAACATCAATTTTAAAGTTTACGAGATTTTATATTTGACGGCCAAATCTAATGTAGGTTTCTTTCTAGTCTAGCTTACCCTTTTTTGGAAAGTAATTATGTCTGTTCACTGGCTTTCATTGAAATTGCTGCTACCCTCTCGAGTCAGTAAGTCTCCCAGAGTTTGCCGTTGTCTGAAACAAATATCCTTATGATATTTGTGGTTTGTTTTTTTTTTTAAACACTAACAAAATTACGATTTTCAATTTTCTTTGAATATAAACAATGAGATTTTAAAAATTATTAATGAATATTTTCTTTATATTTTAATAGTGCTTTTATACAATGTAGGCAATGTTGTTTTAATTTCGTTTTCCTCTCCCTTACCTTGTGCTACAGACATTCTTTAACACTGAGGTTGAATGCAGGCAAGAGCCCTTTTCTTGCCCCACAGCTCCTCTCTTGATACATCTTCCAGAAGAAGTGAGTGTTATTCAGAACTGAGGCTAGTTAAAGAATATTTCAAATTTATAAATACGTGTATGAGTACAACACATTTAGTAAGAATATATAGCATACATTATTTAAAAACAAACAAACAAACAAAAAAAGACCACACTTAGATGTTCCGCTAACTTTGGCTGTACACAGGCTATATACATTGTCTACAAGACTCACTATGACAGGGTGGTGAACTTGAGGATCACACTTTCCTGGTAGGTGTAAGATAAAGAAAACGTAAACGTCATGGATGATTGTCTTACCTTTTCTTACACTGGCAACACCACTACTTCCTAAAGAAACTTCCCATTTTCTGAAATTAATTTCTTTATTGTTCATAAACTCTTTTTACAGTCACCTGTGAAACAACATGACTGTTTAATACAGAGGCTTCTTCTGCCCTCCCAGAGCTACAAGACTTACCAGCCATACTGGTTCAATGTTCAATGTTCAAAAAACCCATAAAAACAATCTTTAAAAAAGCAAAACCTTTTCAGGGGTTACATAATGATGTAGCCAAATATCCTTTCATGCAGAATACTACATTGGATTATTTGGTTAGACTTATTCAATTTAGTCACAGTAACGTTTATTTTAAAATTTTTCCAGTGCACAAAATAGAGTAGAATTTAAAGATATGTTTCCCTTGAAAGCTGTGATGTGTTGATCACATTGCTTGACTTCCTTGATGGCTAAAATTGCCTTTAATTCAGGTAAATTAAATTGCTTTTAATTCAGATAAATCCAACTTTCAAAAAAAAAAAGTAATGTTTTTTGAACTATTGCTTGAGTAAAATGCTAGGAACACATATATCATCTTTCAGCCTTAGAAGAATATGATTTACTGAACATAGAGATGTTGAGCTCATCTGGGTAAGAAAGCCAACTCAGGTTCACCAGAAGGATGGGCAGCACTTCTTGCAGATGTCAAAATTTGAGATTTAAGAATTAACACTCTCTCGGATTTCCTGGAACATTTTCAGTCAGTGCATCAGATTCCTAGTAAACTGTCAGGAGAATGCAGGGTAGCAGCAGACACATCATTCAATACGTATTCAGCCATAGAGTGTCTCTCCTTAGAGTTGCTATGGTTTGTGGTACTACAGATTGCCTTTGAGAGAAAATGTTGATAAATGTAGTGCCTGGCTCTAGAAATGCTCTACAAAAGCTTCCTATTTGAATTTCAACATGCTTATTTTCATTTCCACATCAATAGTTACACAGTTCCTGAAACTATTGACAGGATCCTGCACTTATGGTAGTCCTCTAAAACACTGTTTTGATGATTCAGCAAAGTAATCTAATTCTGCACAGGTTGGCAGAAATCAATCTGCAAAGAAGCTATACAGAAACTAAAAAAACCCAAAACCAAACAGAAGACAGCAGATGGGAATAAAATGAGAAAGTATCGGCTCATTAATAAATGAGATCAATGAGAATTGTGGAGTTATAAAGAAGAGGGGAAAAAAAAATCTAAGCACAGGGGAGTAATGCAAAAATAAACAAACACAAAGATGGGAGGATGACTCTGGTAATTGCTGACCAGACCTCCATGGCAGTCAAAGCAAGCAGAATTATTCCACTCATAAAATTGAATTTGAAGAAACAGTATTATTAATAATACCCGTAACAGTTAATAGAGCCTTGTATATACACAGTCATAAACAAGTGACCTTTTGAAATAATGGGATAGAGGAGATAATCTTAAATCATTATATGCATATCAATTAAATTGTTCCACAGAATCATTTTAGAAAATGTTCACACACAAAGTAAACTCCACAATCAAATCTCACTTACCCATAAGCACTGGGAATTGCTTTCAAGACAAATTGCTATCACCCTTTCTGTTTACGAGGATGAGTTAAAATCATCCTCTCTGAGAACATGAACCAGGAACAGAGCCAATTTATTTTAACATAAAGAATTAAATTAAATGTTAGCAATTAAAAATCCTGTTGCAACTTTTACTCCTATAGCCTATCTGAGTAAGAAAAGGTGAATCATTTTATAAAGTTTGTGCATTGTATTTTGGTAAGACCTATGAAGAATTTTAGAACATTTAGCTTGTGTATTTTATGTACTTTTAAATGTAATATGTATATATAATATATATATGTATGTATATAGAAACTATGAGGATACTCCAATGTACCTTTCCATGTGAAAACTGTGAAAACACCACAAAGGATGTGAAGGAAAGTTCTGACCACACTGAAGGAAATTAGTAGAGCCTCACTGATTTCAAACATTAAATGTAAAATTAAACTAGGATCTTCAATGCACAGACTAGATAATTTATTGAACTATGAGTTTCTTTAATGAGAAATATCCAGGTCAGCACCATTTAGAGTAATTAGATATACAATTGCAATCAAATTTAGTTTTATTGCAAGAAAACCTTTGCAAATATAAACAATAAGTCGGTTTGCCTTGTATTAAGTAATATAGAATGCAGAAACCTCTTTTGAACAAAATAATGGGCTTCTCAAGCTGTCTTTAAAACTGGTAAGGTACAGAAAAAAAGTTTTTAATAGGTATACTCCTGCTATCCAAGTGGCTACCTAACCTAATTTCTTCCAAAAATCTAAGCAGATACTCTATCAAAACCCATGACATTTATTTTATCATACGAATTTAATTGTGAGTAGAAGGTAAACTTGCTGTTGTTAGGGTATCGATATGGACATTTCTTGGTTTTTTTTATTTCAACATTCTGCTCTCTGCTTTTTTCTTGCACTGTTTTTTTTTCTTAAACTTCTTTTGGACATAATATTCCCTGAGAGACTGGAATTTCTGCGAATCTCTGAAAGCATTTAGACAAAATCTTGTTATTAAAATTTATTCATTTTGTAAAAATGGGTGTGTGTGTTATATTTGTGCATGTTATTTTAATAATAAATCATTATAATAGAACATCTCAGTGTTATGAAAATTATACAGAAGTCCAAGAAAAATATACTAAATGTAGTTAACAGATATATTTTTAAATGCATACACAAAAGAAATATTGATGGTATGTTACTAAGATCTTCAAGTACATTCTGTTGCTTAACCCTTTAAAACCTTTCCAAAATCCAGAGTAATGATTCTTAAAGTTTTAAAATTCTACTGCTGAGCCAGTACCTAATTTTGTGTAGATTAAACAGCTTCATCTGGTAAGTGTATCTTAAATACAATCAACCGATCAATGCAGTTTCTATTAGCTCTATAACAATGGGGCTCGTAAAGAGACATCGATTTCAGTTATATCTTTGCTCTAAAATATTTAATAAAATCCAACACAACTGTTACAGTGACCTATTCTGAAGTATTCCCGTACAAACTAGCAACCTTCTGTCCCTGAACACATATTGTTCTTTCCATCAACATTTTATATGGAAGAGCTAAATGGCCCATAGTCCAATCAGAGTGGTTCTGTATGCATGGACTATTATATAGAGATACGGGTTTAAATCTCTGCAGATCTCCCACATCATGGGGTGAGCTGCAGATGGATGATGGTGGTGTAGTGTCAACCTATTCTGCTGAAGTCTGAGAATAATTATAACATTTATTATTTAAAGGGTGAAATCATGATCTTCAAGGAGGAAGTTTGAGTCTGGGATCCCAAGGCAGATGAAGACGTGTCCTGGTAGTACACATCAGAGCCTGAGCTTGTGGAGGGAAAGGGTGATAGCATTTCTTCCACAGAGATCTACATATACTCCAGACCAATGCATGTAGCATAGGCAACAAACAGGATGAGTTTGAAGCTGCTATGTCATTAAAATGGCTGATTGCCATTACTGAAACTTGGTGGGAAAGTCCCATGACAGGAGCATGACTATTGATGGCCACAGGCTATTCAGAAGGAATAGGCGAGGAAGGAGGGGCAGAGGCAGTGCCCTCTATGTCAATAAATTAATAGAGTGTGAAGAGCTGTCCCTGAAGAATAGCTATGAGCAGGTCAAAAGCTTATGGCTAAGAATTAGAGACTGAGGCAACGAAGGGAACCTTGTGGTTGGTGTCTACTACAGGCAGCCTGATCGATGGGGAGCCTATTGACAAAGCCTTCTTACACCAGCTCCAGAAAGCACTGTGCTCACACACTTTTGTTCTACTACGGGACTTCAACTTCCCCGATGTGTGCTGGAAAAGAAGCATGGTGAGCTATAGGCAATCCAGGAGGCTCCTGGAGTACAGTGAGGATAAATTCTTAAGCCAGGTGAAAGACAGCCCCACCAGAAGGGATGTAATACTGGACCATTTTGAGTTACATAACTATTACTAGATACTTATTACTATTATTACTGGAGGCAGCAAGAAAGTAATGACGTAAAGTAATTTGAAATGAAAGTAATTTGAAAAAGTCACCTAAGAAAGAACTGCAATTCCAGGGTTTTTATTTAGTAATCCTTGGGTGGAACGTGAGGTTATGTTATCTGTTCCTTCATACTGCTCTCAGGCAGATGCCAATTTTATAATTCTATCTCCATCCAAATTTCTCTTAAAAAACTCATGTTCAAGGGACATATACACATATTTGACATGCATGTTTCTTACAGGCAGAACTGACGTAGCAACCATTTTTACTTTGGTTGTCTAAAGTTTATTATAAAGGCTTACTGTCATGTAAGTGAGGTAAGAAATGGGCCAGTGACACTATTGACCCAGTTTTTACTCCGAGGTCATTACATGTAGTAATGCCTTTCTGGTTGTCTAAGAGTTGGACAGCTGCATTATATGCTTGCTGACTACCCCTGACACACCAAATCATATTACAGACCCATTCTCACTTTGAGATTACTAGATTTCTTCCTGGTTTAGATAATATTTGGTCTCAAAATTTAAGTAGCAGCAGTAATGAGTCCAGCTTGAGTTTTTAGGTACCTAACAAATTATTTTCTCAGTGAAGTGTCTCCTTCCCTCATCCATTGACCATCTATTTTCTCAAAATACAGGAAATTCAAATTTGTGACATCACAGCTCTTCCTAGAAACTGGATTTGATTTGAAATTTCCAAAGATTAAGAAAATTAGAAGTGAAAACTGAATGCAGAGATCCTCAAACAACACACATACATACACACCATATCTGCATAAACGTGATTTCTGTAAGAATCCTGAATGAAAACATCTTTTTCTCCATTTGTACATTCAATAAATGTATATTAATTATTTTAAATACATCAGTTAATAAAGTTAGACAAACAAAGGGGGAAGCAATGAATTCATTTTCATGTTCACATCAAATATAAGATTAAAATATTATAGATTTAGCTTAGCACTCAGGCTCTTCAAATTCCATAATTGCTGTGCAGGCCCCTTTTATTTCAAAGTAAATTTAGCTTCCAAACATGAGTCAGATATATCCACTGCATCTACGCAAGTGTGAGTCTTCAGAGAGCCTAAAATTAATTTTGAGAGTTGAGCATTGCTCACAATCCTTGTGGGTCATATTGTCAGGGTTCTCTTGCTCCTGTTGAAATATTTCTCAACAAAATTTGTCTCCCAGAAAATAGACCATGAGAACGCGTCAAAAATAGAAACTCTGATTAATTAATCAAGAAGTTATAGTCTGGCTGTAGGGCTGTCTTAGATGGGAGGTTTCTGATTGCACTGAGGGCAAAGGGGATCACTGCTGATTTACAGTTCTCTTGTCTGAGGATTTACCGGGCAGCTATTGCTGCGTTTTGTGTTACTGGCCTAACACGAATAGCTAATGTATGATCAAATAGTGTCCTTTTAGTCTTCGAAGGCCAAAATCAGACCTTTGGTTGTCAGATTCTGGGGCTGTATTTGTCCTTTTAGCCCAAGATAAATGGGGTTTTCATAGTATCACAGATACAGAGAGGACATTTCTCTTTGAACTGTCAATTTTATTTTTTGCCAGTGGTCACTAAAAATACAGAAACAATAGGGAGTTTGGGGAAAACATCACCAGTGTTCATTATAAACATTTTCTATGGTATGTTCTGTCCAGATGTAATTTTGTCAGATATCTCAAAAGTTTTGATAAGTTTGGTAAGTTTTGAAAAGTTTTGATATCAGCAAAAGTTTAGATGGAAGGGTAAGTATTAATTTTCCTATTTTGCTCCCTATTGAATCCAAGTTCAGGGAGCCAAGTCATTTTTGAACAGGAAATGGTTGAAGTATTGGCTTAATCTAAAGACGCAGTTATTGAACAAATGTTAGTCTACCCCAGTACCATGTAAGTATAAGTAAATTAGATATAAACTCATGTCAACTTAAAGAAAGTGGAAACCCTCATAACTGTCATTTCTCCATCCACAGTTAAGGCTAACTGCAAATCTGGATTTATCAAACATTTATGCATTCTTTGATTTGTGCACTTTTTCTTATTATATCTCAGTTTATAAACATAATTTTTGTATCTTTGACTTTAGCTTTTACTTCCTGAAATAACAGAAGAATTTCATTCTAGGCTGCAACAAACATGTTAGGTTATATAAACAAGCATTTACTTTAAAAGATAGACAAGCTGACTAAATAACTTTCAAGACCTTTTTTATCATACTGCTTAATTATAATGAATTGCTCTTAGAGCCTAAGAGAGTCATAGATTACAGACTTGAGTACTGAAAAATACACATCACTTTATTATATTCTTAAGAAACACAAGCTTTACCTTGAAGGATATTGTTTTACAACACAAATTATTTCTTATTGACAGACTATTCAAGATATCTTTAATGAGCACAGACAAAAAAAGGATAGTTCATATATTATTTTCCCTTGCTGTTTGTTTGAGCTACAGCTGAATCTAAAGCTCTGGAAGGGTTTTAAAAGAGGATAAACAGTTGATGAGCAGTTATACAAACATTTATCTCCTATGTGCTTAAAGTTCAGACCATTAAACTACATTTACACATTTAAATGTAACTTCCCAGAAGCCAGTGGTGTTCCCATTGGCCTTAGAAAGACTTTGAGCTTCTCTGCTCCTCTTTGATTGAGATTAGGTATAGACTGAGTCACCTGACGCCCGTAGCAGCAGATATCAGGAAAGGAAAAGAGCACTGGAAAGAGAAGTAAACATACAACACGGCGCAAAAGGAAGAAACCAACACTTAGAGAAGATTCACAGGTTTTTAAGGAAATGCAGACCGTTTCTAAGCCTTCAATATGTTCAAAATTTCCTGAAGTTCAGAATGGAAAGAATAGTAATATATTATTTCTCCCGTATGGAAACTGAATGAAACCAATTCAAAACAGTTTTAATAACATTGGAAAAATGGTATGCTTATGATTGTAGCTAGTTATTCAATACATACAGTCTCACATTTAGTATAAGTGTGCTTTTAGTAAAAGCATTGCTTTATTTATTCCTGCGAGGAGGAAAAGAACTCTAAATGTTGTCTTTTGAAAAGCAAATCCAGCATTCTCTAAGCTAAAGAAATGTTATGCCAGCCTTGAAGAGGGGATCTCAAATTATTGTAGCTGTGCAACAGAATTAATATGGAAATTTTGCAGGTAACTGACTCAGAAGCTGTCTGTAGAAAGTACCTGCAGTATTATTTGAAGAACAATTTTAAATAGAGAAATGACAAAATACAGCATCTAAAGATGTGTTGAATGACTGCAAAATGCAGTGCTGCTAGTGTTGAGAATATCAATGCATGTTTAGTGTATGCATAAGCAAATAAAATGGAACCTAGGATGCATGATAGAGGACAATAAACGACAGAAGAATGTGTGATATATAAATAACTTACTGAGCAGAATTGTGGTTGATAACTTTGGAAGTGGGCAGCTGGGTTCCACAGCTCATTTTGTCAGCAGCTGTTGAGAACCATGCCACCAAACTATCACACTGCCTTGATAGCCAAGTGAGCAGAATGCCTCCAGGGTTAGGTTCAGGTTTTTTGCAGGCAGTGACAAGTGAATGCAGTACATGCTGGAGGTGTGAGAGGGAGCAGACCATGATCAGGCATGTGTAGCTCATCACTGAGCAGCTGCACCCTTGAGTCTCAGTGGGGCCTTGGAAGGATTGGAACAGGAGCAGAGTAGATAGCAAGAAAGGACAACTGTGGAAAGAGTAATCAATGCAACTTAATTAGGAGAAAGGAGAGTTGCACTTGTGACTTCTGAATTTTAAAATATTCTTACGTATTTAAATCAGGAGACGCTGCAATGCTACTTGTTAAGTTTGTCCAACTCTTCTATTGTGATAATACCTTTCTACTTCAGAAATTTTAAAAATTACTAGAAATAGTGATTTATCTGCCTGTTAGGTTACTATTCTGCAGTGAAACTCTATACCTGAACAAGCTTGTAACTGAGCAGTGCCTATAAGTCTAAAGCTAGACTCTCATCTGTTGTCATACATCAGTAATATTTTGTCATATTTATGGTAAGAAAATTGATTCTAGGATGTAAAAGCTTTATCATCCAGTTGCTGCTTTAAATTAGTCTGAAACTGTGCTTGAAAGTCCGTTATTCTGCACTGTCTAGTCTTAGACTATGCCAGACACCTACGTACATCATCAGTACATCAGATGATAGTGTTCAATGGCTGTTTTGAATGAGACATGCAAAAAAACCCAAGCTTTCACTGGATGTGACTGAACTAACTTCTCACGTGTAGTCCCTTGCTAATGGAGATCTATTAGATGAGCAGCTTGCAGAAATCTATGCTGTATCTACACAACCAGCTTTCTGCCTTGTGAAGTAAACCCACAATTTTAAATTCATCTTCTTGCAACTCCCCTGAGCCATAACTTCACATTAAAGATAGAAATAATGTAAGTTTGTTTTCTTTCAACTTGAAACACAAAAAGTACTCATATTGTCTCAGAAGGTACATGATAGACTCTATCCCCCTCAGTTTTCTCAGATGAAATAACTTTTCAAGGCATGTTAAAATGTGACAAATGAGTATTTCTCTCCTAATTGCATATTTTTACCATTAGTCTAATTTAGGTTTCTGCAGTAGGGAACATATAACACATAGGGTCTGTTGACCTCATGAACATATCCACACTAATGTCAGTGAGACCTTTTTTTGAATGATTTTCAAGGTTTAGCTCCACATGCTTACAAAACTGATCCAGAAAATACTGGAGCTTGGAAATCTCTGTGTTGACGCTATTTTGTACTCTTTACACTCTTATACAAAATATGACTGGTGAAGATGTTGAGCACAGTACTTCTCAGTGAGGTCCTCGGCTAGATAAAAAAGCAGCTATTACATTTGAGGAGTCAAACCAATCTTCCTTAGCCTGATCTAGAATAACATTTTCAGCGTTCCCTTAAAGTATTACATTATTATTCAATGCACCTCAGGTGAAATAACAGAATTTGCCAGTTGTATTTTAAACACAGCATCTGCAAAATTTCTGTTGCGAATGTTGGCAGTACACTGACACCATGTTACTAAAATGAATGAGACCTGACACGTGGAGAAGTCCCAGGTTTCGTTTCAACTAATATATGTGATTTATACATACATATATTATACATATTTATATTTGTAAATTGGCTCATTAATTTTTTTTTCCCTTGGGGAGGGTGGCTGCTGCTATTATTAGTAATGTTGTAGTCTGCATTAGTATCTTAATACCTGTTTAAGCTCTTCTGATCTTGTCAGAAATTAATGGAAGAAATCTTGCTGAGCGATGTTCCTTGGCATGGTAGAGCAAAACAGCTATGTCCTTTCCTGACTCTTGTGTTGTCAGTGGCAAAAATTTAATGTGGTCAGGTTTTTATTACACTAAACTGCTGGTGTTTGATTCCCTGGAAAGCTGAAACAAAATGCTTGGAGATGAAGGATTCTGTCTTAAAAATTTGTGCATATTGTGGGCGAGAAAGGTAACCTTAAATGTTGAATTTTGTAATCTGATACCTTACATTATCTGATAATTAATACAACTCAGGATTAAATATACAGCTCCTTTTCATCTTTACTAATATAACTAATTATGTTAAGGCCATACCATAGTTTCATCAAAAATTTGGATAGAAATTTACAAGTTTGCAGGTTTTCCAAACATTTTTTGCATCTTAATGAACATTTCAAGCTTATCTTTTTCATAGATTAAATGTTTCTATTCTTCTTACTGAATAAAGGCAATGAGATACCTCAGAAAAAGGACTTCTCAGCATTCTTGAAAACCAGGCTAAACTTGAGAGCACAAATACAGTGCTAGTAATTTATTTTGGGGCTCTTAGCTATATAGCCACATAGTGCAACATATGACCAGCATTAACTCTGTCACAGTAGTCTCCTGTTTTTTCTAGAAAAACTCCTGTCACAGTTTATAGATGTCTCCTACAGTTCTCTGGCCTTTAAAGCAGAAGAGGGCTCTAGGGCAAAGGTCATGTGTCCAACAGCAGGGCTGGAGAAGCAGTTTAAAAATCCATGGCAAAAGGTTTATGCAGGTCCTGAAATCATAGAGTTGTTTAGGGTGGAAAAGACCTTCAAGATCATAGTGTCCACCCATTAACCCAGTACTCCCAAGTCCACCATTAACCTTAAGCATAACACCTGCTTATCTTTTGAATATCTCCAGGGATGATGACTCAACCACTTCCCTGGACAGCCTGTTCCAATGCTTAAGAACCCTTTCAGTGAAGAAATTTTTCCTAATATCCAACCTAAACCTCCCATGGTGCAACTTGAGTCTATTTCCTCTCGTCCTATCACTTGGGAGACGAGACCGATGTCCACCTCACCACAACCTTCTTTCAGGTGATTGTGGAGAGCCTCCTTTTCTCCATCTAAACAACCCCAGTTCCCTCAGTCTCTCCTCATAAGACTTGTCTTGGTCCTGTCCTCCCATATGCAACTCCCTTTTCATCTGTTACTCCCTTCTGCTGCTGCTTATACTCAGGCAAGTGAAATCACATGCAAAGGCAAAGGACTGGGCTGGGAGAGGTGGTGTGTGGGACAGTTGCAGGACAGTTTCCAGATTCATGTGTGCTGGCTGGCTTTGAGCCAATTGTCCTTCAACCATTCCCCAGACTGAGGAGACAATACATCGTCCTCTCACGCTTGTGGCCTGATACGAGTGCTCAGCCAGGCATCATTTCTCTTTTTTGTGCTAGATCTTTTTACTAGCTCTATATCCCTATCTTCTGACATGGGATGGGGTATCTACTATTCTGTTTTTCTAATAGACTGAATATAATGTACATTCCAGGACTTTTGGCTGTTCTGATTAAGTCCTATCACCTTTCATTCCCCACTGCTGTGCTGGCTGGTAGCCTTGCTAAGTGTGAGTGCTTGCTTACTGACTCAGTAAGTTAATAAGTACGGAGCCTATGCCTCAGATCAATGTAAAAATATTCATGTCTATTATGTTCTAGTTGCTATGACAATCAGTGCTGTAGTCACCTCTTCATATTTTTGAGGAGCACACAATTCAGCTCCTTGCTCTTTAGAGCAGTTTGTTTCATCTCCATATCTAGATGTAGTATTAAAAAAATAGACACAAATATCTTGACTTTTAACTGATAAAATGTTTGATTTTTAAAAGACGTCTGAGCTAGATCACTTTTTCTTTTTCATGCATTGTAGATTTTAACAAGTTTTCTTTCGTATTACCATAAAAATGCAAGGAAAATGCAAAATACTTTCTTAAAAATTATGCCTACCAGAATTCCTTGTTCAGTCCCTGCAATTGTCTCTATTTTTAAATGTCTGAATATGTTCAGCTCATCAACATTAGACAACTTGATGAAAAGGTTAGAAGTCACAGTGTGTTTAGGAACAGTGTGTGTGTGACTTTATATAATTATATTTGCAATAAAAATAATTTGTCATATAACTTCTTGTATTGGATGTAAGTGACAAGGTTTTGGTAGTGATGGGAGTGGCAGGTGGCCTCTGTGAAAAGAATACAGGACCTGTCCTGTGCTGGACACAGACAGTTCCATCTGACTCCAAAATTGACTCCCTGCAGGACACAGCTGAGCTTGTCAGAGGAGTCTGACGTGTCACTAGGAGGACGTATTCAGGAAATGGTAAAAATCTCTTGCACAGCAGTGAAGGGAAGTAAAGTGTGAGAAGCAATCCTGCAACCACTAAGGTTAGAGAAGGAGGACGTGCTCCAGGCACTAGACAGAGATTCCTCTGCTGTCTGTGGAAGAGACCAGAGTGGTGCAGGTATCCACACTATGACCCCTGGAGGACCCCACACTACAGGTGGATATGCCCTGCAGGAAGCTGCAGCCTGGGAGGTCCAATGTTGGAGTAGAGATGGGCTCTACCTGAATGAGTGAAGTTCTTGGAGATGATGCACACTGGAGTAGAGAAAAAGTCTGAGGAGGAAGTGACTGAGAGGAACTATTACAGAGTGACTATAGCCCCCTACTTCCTCCTGTGCCTCTCAGGGGGAAGGGAGAACACATTTTAACCTGTCTTTACTCCTCACCATCCAACGCTGGAATATGTAGGCAACAGTACTGCAGCTAAAGGTGAACGGATGCAACCTAAGATGACAGGGGTAACGTGCTTCCTGAAAAAAACACCACTGTTGCAATCACCCTACACACACCTTTGAAGGCAGCTTACTTATGTGAGATTTCTGTAAAGGTTAGCAGAGAACACAAGTATCTTCTGAGACTTTTAACACTCTGTAAATTTTTATGGTAAGGAATTACACACATAAAATTTTTGAAAGAATATGATCTTCCATGTAAGGGAAATGGTATTTCAGTAAATGTATGGTGTTTCAATCTTGTTAAACCCTATGGTCTTTTCCATAAAGTTATCTGGTCTACAAGTAAGAGCTCTGTATTGAGGTAGTAAATGGAAGAATAACCTTAGAGTATCTTTAGCTACTTACCCATATATTCATATCTATCTATGCATATACATATACAAAATCCATGTGCTTGTCTGATATTATAGCAGCACCAGCAGATCTGATAGAGTTTGTATCTCTCACAAGAAATAATAACTTTCAGCTGTGCAGAGAAAACCAGTACCTGCACAGCATATCACCGGCATCGTAATGGCTCACTAGGCGGTTTGAAAAAGCTTCATCTTTCCCATTTCGTCAGGTTGCTTCCAACAATTGATCAGCACCACTTTCACCTTCTCTGAATTGAATTTTTTTTAATCTATTTTTGCAGTGATGGGAAAAATTGCTGAATGCATCTTGTTTGTGTTTGTTCTAAAAGATGGATCACTAGGAGTGATTATAAAGTGGAAAGGGTAAACAAGAGGTCTATACTGTCTATGGGAAAAAAAAACAGATTTTTTTCTCTATCAGTTACAGAGGAAATTATTAAGAAGCTAAAAAACCCAAAGAATAGCTTTTGATTTCAAAGGTTTCAGATGTAATTTAGAGGGGCTACAACAGTATAGAGCAATGCAGCATCAATATATTTTTGATTTGTCATCCTGGAGCAGAGATGCCAAACAAAAATTCAAAATCTTTCTTGAGTTGCTTTGAGAACTTTCAAGCCAAATTCTTATGAAGCTTGTGAAAGAAATCTGACCTTTTGTCTTTTCCTTGTTAATGGTTATATATACATGATATATGGAGTGTATATTATAATATTTTTTTCAAATTCAAACATTCTGCCTTACTGTCCTCCCATTGAGGAGAAAAATAGTGAGTTTAAAAACCCTGTACTATTTCCTCTGAAGGTTTTATTTCCTGAGATTTTTGCTTTCTTTGACAAAATGCATTTTTGTTTCCTCTGATTAAATGTTTTGTTATTTTGCTGACTGTTAAAATTGTTTCGTACTATGCCTTCCTAGTACAAATGTGAGCATTCACTTGACTGCTTCTGCACTTACTGTATAGTCTACTAATGCCCTTAATTGGGGGGAAGTGGACTCAGTGACCTTCTGTCAACTCAGTTTTTGAAAGGTCAGTTCAGTTGCGGGATTTTAATTTTATTTATTCCAGTTCTGAAAAAAACAAAACAAAACCAGAAGTAGAGTTAGTGTTACTGTACATATATTTTTGTTGAAAGTAGTAACTGGCACAATTGGGTCAAAGAGTGAATCAGAAATGCTGATAGACTGACCTTAGGAGCCAGCAGAGGAGGGACGGGACTGGGAATGTTCCTGCACAGTGACAGTGACAGAACTAGGACTGAAGCAGCAGAAGCACAGCATCAGCAGGGCATTAGAAAGGCAGGAAGAGGGTGAGAATCAAGGTGAAAGAGTGACACATTATCAGCCTCTGTCCACACTGCAGTGTTGACCCATGCCTGCAATCCCTCACACATCCAGGGAACTTGCAAGCAGTTGCAAGTTAACATGTTAAGGGCAATTAGTTGAGCTAATTGTCCTTAACAAGTTACCTGGATGCAGAGATTGCCCATATAAACACAGGATGACTGCATTATGCTAAGAAACACAGCTGAAAAATAACCTTCTCAGAATACTTTATTGTCTCATCAGCATTCAGTATGACAGTGGCAGCTCAGAATGTATGAAATTCAAACAGAGGAGCAGAGAGGTTTAGAAGAGTAGATAAAAGGAGAGCAATGAAAGGAAAAACATGGCACTTAATGTGCTCAGGGAAAGGTAGAGGTCAGTGGCAGAGCCTGAGGCTTTTTACTCATGGGATCCTCCTTCTAGCGCAGTACGTGTTACAGATGAGAATATAACGTGGAGATCAATTTTTTATTGATAGTGGATGAATACAGAGGTCTTTTTCTGTCTCTGATATCCTAAATGCTATAATCATGCTGTAACAGGTATAACAGAGCTTTCCTGAAAATTCATGTTTCTTCCTTGTTTAAGGTATTTTTGGAAACGGGATGGTGTAATATAACCAGAACTAAGTTGCTTTATTTTGACTTCACTTAATAACTGGCCAAGAAATTAGAGTGTAACAAAATTTGTACTTAAGTATGATGACTGCTACTGACACATCTGACCAGTGGAAGACTGGGACTTCCCTTATTTGAATTTTCGGCAGAAGCATGCCAAGATAAGGAAAAAACTGTATAAATGAATGGTGCTTTCTGGAAAAAGATTTTGTGTGTCATACTTTATTGGAAACAAAAAATTTTTAAAAAAGATTTAACTGAATTTGATAGTTAAATAATCCAGGTCTCTATACAAGAAGATCAGGAAAACCACTTGCTCTTCTTATGAAAAAGGCTTCTATATTAGACTTTATAATGTGTCTGAAAGCTTGATCAGAGGTTTAGTTTGGAGACTGGTTTTCTACATGTCTGAACCGACATATCTGCATACAGCAGTGTGATATACACCCTCTGCAAGATGTATATCTTACCTTTCCATATTTAATAGACAAGCAGGGTACCATCAGACTTGATGGTGAAACTTGAAGACATCAAGGCACTCATGGCCTCCCATGGGTGAATGACCAGCATCAGTGCCTCCATGAGACAGTCTGAATACTGACCTTTTCCATGGGTTAGGCTTAGGAACAGTAAAAAAAAAATGTGTGTTCGATTCTAAGAGGAGAGAAAATAAGTCAGAAACAACAATAGGCTGCGTGAAAGTGAGCTCATGGCACCGACAATGTGCCTTGGCCCACAGGTCCATGATTGTAATATCCTGGCACAGCAAATCTCATTAGCATAACTGGCAATAACATAGTAAACAACCATAAAAGCTGATGATAAAAGCCTGCAAAGAAACTCAGAATCAGGATGAATGAAGAAAAAGATGATGGAGGGGATTGTGGCAGGAAGGGTCATAGGTCATGGTTTGCATAAGAAAGAAACGAGCTTTTACACTTTGTGATTGAAAAACATGAGGCGTGTAAAAGATATTGATGATGGATTGCTCAGGGATCTTTTTCTAGAATAAATTTTTCCCCTTGCTAAATCATTTGCTCCTCAGTTTTACATCTCTCTCTCTTTTTTAGAAAGTGTGAATATGAGAACTTAATCAAAAGATTTGATTTAAAGCTTGAGGATTTCTTTCCATAAGCTTCCAAAGCAAATATTCAGTCCAATTATCTAAAATGGTTTATCTATCCATGACTTTGAAACACCATGTATAGGACTTAACTGTACCAAATAATAAGGAAATGGAGGAAAAGCATTTTAATTACAAGACTTGTTATTTAAATGTTCAAATTTATGAAGCATAAAAGGCAAACCAGTGGTCCATATAGTCCTACAAGATAATGCTGCAAGTTCTGAAGCAGATGGCTGTAGAAAAAACTTGTTGACAGAGAAAAAAAAAAAAGAGTTTTCATCTGTATGCAAATAAAAGTTGACAATTACGTTGGCTTATGTTCATCTAGTGAAACATGTCCCTGTTCATGGTAGGGGAGCTGGGCTAAATACTCTTTAAAGGTCTCTTCCAACTCAAACCACTCTGCGATTCTATAATCAGCAGAGCACCATATAGAACACCATATAGACTTTAAGAATGATGTCTCTTTTTGGCTTAATTTTTTTTTTTTAAGTTTAACTGTTATTTTCTAGGCGTTAACCAAAACTGAAACCAAAAACTTCAGCATCTTGCAGAGCAAGATCTTCCTTAGTAGCCAATTTAGATGGACAAAATCTTTGGGGGGAATAAAAGAATGTAAATTGCTTTTAATGGTGCAGTTAAGTTCCTACGAGTTTAACTGTAAGTGAAGGAATAGTGAGTACTACATTAATATTAATACAACATAACTTCTAGCTAAAATGAGCAGTAAAGGTAGGAAGAGGTAGACCTTAACAGGGCAAAAAGTGTACCCCAAAATAATACACACCTATGATTTAATTCTACCTAGAGGCCATAATAAACTAATTTAAAAGAAAAAGAAGAGCTTGAGAAGAGAAAATCAGCCAGCAGCTCTCAGACTCTCATTTGCTATTATGTTTATCTCTTTTCAAGAACACAGAAAATAGGTAATTCTAAACTAATATTTTTCCTGCTCTCTAAAATCCCAGATACTGATTTCTGTCTCTTGAATCTTTAAGGGTTTAACGGTTTCTGACATTGCTGACACCAAAAATTTAGATCTTTTTCCTTAGGAGAAAACCTGGCACTTCTTAAAATGTTGGGTAAGTTGTAAGGATCAAATATTGAAATTTAAGAAATTCCAAATATGTTTCTTTGTTGTACCTTGAGTCTTATGTGTACTGATTAATGTTTCAGTTCCTTGACTATATCAGAATTTAAACTTATAAATGAGAATGACATATCCTGACTTTAAACAAACTCATCTTGGCACTGTTAGAGAAAATATTATGTGTCTATGCAGACGTGTGTTTATATACACATCTCCAACGTGACTAAGTCTGAGCTTATCCTCACACACTGAACAGAAGACAGCCGGGACACATTGACTTGAGCCTGAGGGAAAATGGCACAATCTGACTTATGTCCTGCGGCTAAATTCTCTCCCTCTCCAAAACAAAATGGCTTGATGGCTTGCAAATATTGTTTGTTGGGCTGGTCCTTGGATCAGGTTGCCTCTGAAAACCAGGGACTCCAATCACAACTAGGGATTGTCTGCATCACTGCAAGCTGGTACAGACCAAAACTCCTGTTGAAAACAGAAAAATCATTAAGCATCATGGATGATCATATACCATTGTAAAAAAACAAGGCTCAGTCTTCTTTTGTTAATTAATGTAAATATAGCTTTTGTGAGCAGGAGTGGACAGTCTCATCCAACATTGCTGTCATCTCCATCTTCCCACGACAGAATCTGTTGCTGCTGTTGTCCTTTTCTAAGAGCCAAAATACTTGGGTTCAGCTTCTACTTGAGTTCAGTTACTACTGTGTAATGTTATACTTTTCTTGAGAAATGAAAGGAAATAATGTCTTCATATTTCAAATCACAGCTGAACTAGAATAAAATTAATGAGACAAAGGAAAGGCACATCTTTATCCTGGGGCCTTTTTCAGTGAAAAATGGGAAAGGCTTACACCAGTGAATGGACAGGACAGAGCTTCTTAAATGAAGGTGTCCTGGTTTGAGCTGAAACTTCCTTGTTTTTGGAAATGGACAAATAGAATTATTCCATGTAGTACAATAATTCCGCATTTAATTGGCTAAGAGAGTCAGGTGGACGTAATGTTACATCAGGAGCCTTTAAAAGCAGCAGCTCGGGGGTGGAGCGGCCTCTTGGGCTTCCGGACTGCTGCACGAAGGTGGCCTGTCGCGGATCTGCTGGCAGACGTCCAGGCCTGACCAGGCCCGACCCGGCGAACGACTAGGCCCGAAGTCTGAGGGCCTGCACCCCCGAATCGCCGAGGATCACAGACTGTGAACTATTACTGCCGTGAGTCTCGTCTGGAATCGGGTGGGATATCCGAAGCTCCCGGCTGTTCGTGCAGGGAGCTTCTCTGAGTTTTCTCCGCCTGAGAGCAGCGGGGTGTTCTCCCCGCCACCTTTTTTCCCGGTCCGAGAGGGATCCGGCCAGGCCAGAGCGAAGCAAGGCCTTCACTCCCACCTCGCTGTTGGCTGCCTGCTGAGAACTGACAGAACTCTGGTTATCTAAGTCCTCTCTTCTTCATTTTTTTCCTTTTTCTCGGTTTGTGCCTATATATAAAATAGTGTATAGTTGTATGGTTTTATTGTGTAATAAAAGTTTATTTCAGTTTCCATAATGCAAAACCGAGGTGTGAATTTCTTCTTTCCCCTTAAAACCTCTTCTGTCTCCAGTGAGACAGAGGAGAATCGTTAAGGAATTTGAGGGGTTATCTGCCCTTAACATAGGTCACTAAACCAGTTTGTAGCGCAGAGTAGCAATTAACCAAAGAACTGGAACACATCATGTCCTACTAAAATATCTTGCAAATAGCAAAAACTTCTTTTTTAATTGAATATAATGTAACAGGTAATCTAGAACACGTTACTTCATAAGATAGAGACTGTACACTCTTATCAAGTAACGGAATTTATTACAAGATAATAATGATAAATTAATTGAGTGATACATTGGTAACTGTGACATAATAATGCATATAATTCTGATCTGCAAACTGTCAATAACATGACACAGACAAAACAAGATAAATGCTTACCTTCTATACAGTAGCTTTTTAAATGTAAAGACTTTGTTAAACTCATGCATGTATGATAAAGTCTCAAAGTATTGCAAGATTTGCTTCCTAGTTCCAAAGAATGGGAGAGCTGAATAATGTGACAAAGTCTTTCTCTCAATTTGCCTTACATTTTACCTCACACATGCTGTGTCAGTATGTGCTACAAATACTTGTACACATCAGGGGGAAATGGCTTAATTTCCGTAATCCATAATCAGTATGCTTTTGTGAGCAAACTCTTTTGCCCATTTCCTTGAAGTTTTGTGTCCTATCTTTATCTTTTGGTGGTCATTCAGGTTCCTTGACTTACTGCTAATCCAACCCATTCTCTGCTAAGGGGCTTCTCACTGCTGCTGTCTGCCTCCTTCTCTAACCCCAACCCTCTACCTGCACGTCTTCCCTTTCCTCAGCTCCCTGTATCACATTTACTAGTCCCAGTCTTGATGTCTAACCTATTACAACTTCTCCTTCCTTCTGTTGTAATTTCTTTTCCATGCAGTTAGAGACCTCTTTCTCACCCAGTCATAGATCCTGTGCTCCCTCTTTCAGCAGACTTCATGTCCCAATCTATTTTTATTTTCTCCCATGCTGAATTTTGCCATTTTTCTCTATTGAGCTATTATGTGATCACCAAGAACAGAGGAAAGACAGGGTCCCAGAGCCATACTTTACCTTCAAAGAGTTTGATGGAGAACTTCCAGCAAAGGTCTCCAGGTTGTTCTTCTTTCAGTGGACTTCTGTCATGTTGTTGTCTATGAATGATGCATGCCTTGTGCTTTTGTTCAGCAGTAGAAATGGCAAGAAACTCAAAAGTGCTGCAGAAGAAGAGTTGTTACGGTCTAGTAAAGTCTTACTGATGAGGTGCACATTGTGGTTATTCAGATGTTTATGAAGTGAGCTAATTAACGTTGGTTTTTGCAAGTTCAGTAAAGAATTCACAAGAACAACAAAAGCATCAAAACAAGGAGTTGCAGAAACATTAGAATATCATTTTTCCCATTATTTTTTTCCCCTTATTTTACCTTATTACGGGAAATAAAGGAATGTTTGACTGAAATAATAAATTAGAAAAATCAATTAAAAATATTAGCAGAGATACTGTAACTATAACTATTGTTTCAGTCCTATGTAAATTGACAAAACACACATCACTTTGTCCAAACACTTCTCTCATGCAGTAAGAAACCCTTCATCTGAGTTCCTTGCAAGATATTATGGATTTATTTGTAATAAATGTTTCTGTTGAGCTTTTTTAAAAATCATGTTATTTCTTGCTGTTTCTTCTTCTTTCTTTTTTCTTCCCTCCTAAAATAATTACATTGTCAAAGTAATTTCTTAATTAATACAGGTATTAATTGGAAACCTCCTCAAAGAAGTAAGATGAGCAAGATGTTCTTCATCTTAATGAGTACTTGTTTCAAATAAGATAGTCACCCTTACTCCTTTCTTCCAGTACATTGTTTCAGTAATTGTCAACATGGTTTCAGGTTATGGAAGGGGACTTGAACAAAATGGAAAAATATCAGAGAAAGAAGACAACCAGAGAGTGACAGAGTAGTAAAACGATCTGATCTAAAATTGTGAGAAGTGCCACCAAGTTAGAGACTATGGTTTGAATACTTTCCTCCATTAAGCAAAGAAACATTGCTGCAACCCGTAGAGACAAAAGTTGTCCCCTCTGCTTTCAGCTGGAGCCTTCATAATTTTCTTTAAGGGCACTACGATTCAGTTAAAGCTAAGACTAAATATGTATCTATACAAAAATATATTTATATATTTAAAAATACATTTTGCTGGTTATAGGAATTGCTCTTATTTTGAGTGTGACCTAATGCAGTGTAACCCCTAAATTCACTCATTGTAGTTTTTTGTAATTTGACTATAAATAGAAGATAATTGATTTCCTGGCTTAAGAATGTGTTGGACATACTTTTATGAAGTACAGGTACATAAAATGCATATTTCACCATCAAAGCTGATCTTAAACGGAACTATTTTTCCATCCTGAATGTCTCTTTACTTTTCTTCTTTGCATAAAAATACTTCTAAAACCAAGGGGGGAAAAAAAAGGTTTTTCTCATATTAATATAAAAACGCAAATGACCAGTGCTATCAGGGATTTCTAAATTTAAGATTTTAGTAAATGTATTTGAAAGCCTATGTAGTTTCAGTTCCTGTATGCCTATCAAAGTTAAATAACTTACAAAATGCTAATTTTGAACTGAAGGACAAGCAAGCAACAAAATTCAGTGTTATTCTTACCAGACTTCACATCTATCAAATAAAACATAATTTGATATTCCAAGAAGCAGGTCTTCAAAATGGTGTACAGGGAGCTACACAAACAAATCTTTTTAATGTAAACGTGACTTGAGCACATAACTTCCCAGGAGGGACCTATGAAAGGTACCCCTCATCATCTCTAAATATATTTGAGCCAAAAGGAGATCCCAGAAGGTTATAAGTACTTTTTTGTTATGTTAATTAAATACTTGTAGTTCTAGCAATTGTTTTTAACTACTAATCTACCAAAACAAGGGGAGGCATTGTAAGAACAAATAAAGGAAGCAGTTATTTCAGTGAGGACAAAGGAAAGATATTTCCTAACTATCTAAAAAGGCAATGACCTTTATATAACAAGTCTTGAAAATACATTATTGTGATAAGCTGGTGATATTCTTTTTTTCTCTGTATGGAACAATCTTTAAAATTCTGGAGTGTTGTATTGTCGGTTTTATATAAAGGTTATTTAAGACACAGGCTTTATGTGTTAAGAGAAGGGTTAGTCTGGTTTTATGCTTATATTTCAGGATGGAAAAGATATACATTCAATTATTAGCGGAGAGGCTGAAACATTTGAAATGCTCTATTTTCTGTTGCAGAATGGGAGGAGGAGATTTGCTGTGTCTTGTGTCCGAGGACACTGTTTATAAATAAGCAACTTAAATAGGAAACAACATTAGTGAAGAGACTGAAAAAGTCATTCCATATTAAAAAAAAAAAGTTGATTTTAGAGAAGCATTTTTAAACAAACAACAAATAGGAATGATAAATACTCAGAATCAGTCTTAAACTAATGAACATGATGATAAAGGTGTAGATAATAAGAAAATGCAAAATCCATCACATACATGACTTGCTCAGGATAGTGGAGCGAGCTGCAATTAGAAACAGTGAAAGAACACATGATGAAGTGACTGCTTACGGTGGTTGCATGGAGAGCAATGGATACTATTTATTTTTATTTTAGTGAAGTTTCTATCAGGTTGCTTGCTATGAAAAACAATCAAATTCAATGCACATATTCAGTCTGAGCAGATGTTGCAAATAGTGCCTGTATTTTTAAGCAAAGTTGTTACAGTATGTGTGGGCCATTGTTTCCTCAATGCTGCTTCTTAAGGTAATGCAGTAACGTAAATAATTGATTAAAAAGTCTCCTAAGGAAAAAACAATGCTGCCTATCCTCACCAGGAATTACCAGAATGGTATGTTTGCTGCTGGATCATTTTAATGTGGCTAAGTCTTACCTGTGTCCAAGCGTATGCTGTTAATGCACACATGTATGTACATGCATATATTTGTAAGTTCAAGTACTGTAAAACTGTTTGTATTCAGACTACAGCCTTTTAGTTTTTCTTCACTGACACACCCTGATATGCTGTAAGTATCCCTGCACAATGCAATGGTATCACTGTTCTTTTTTCAGAAAACCCCCTAGATGCTAAAGCCATTACACGGTCCTACTGACCTAGGAAGACGGAGACAGTAATAGTGTGTCACTCCGTGCAGGCCAAACTTAGCGGTAGCTGTACTTGCAATGGAAGAAATAAGTGAATACAAATCTCTGCTATTATGTCTGTACAAACTGAGATATCTCCACAGATAATTTGGACAGTCTTTAATGAACTCCATTATCTGTTCTTTTTAATTAATTGATTATGGCTATAATACGTTACTGTATGTTAGTTGAATTTTATATAGGCCAGTTGGATAATTATTTTAAGTGTGACAGAATCAGAGATGACATTCACTAGACCACAGTGTAAATTGCAGTTGGCCTGGAATTTAATATGTATAATACAATTACAATAAGATAGAGTTTCTCAATGGATGAGATAAAGTGAATGATGACACTTTCATCTGTCATAAATACCTGTCCCATTCTTATTCAATACAGGCTAGCAGAATAGGTGTGAAATATCAGGCAGGCTGATAAAATAAAACTTTGGAGATCAAGGGTTAAATAAATAAATACATAAAATGGCTATGCTTCTTTGTTCCTGTGATTGAATGTTCTTGTTTGAAATACCAGGAGACTAAACCATTTGCTTTATTTAGAATGTGCATCACGTAATTAAATTTGTACTATACTGTAGAATCAAAACCCAACACTTTTTCATTGCTAGAAATCTTTAGTTTATAAGCAAGACATAAGAGAAAATATTGCAACTGTGTCACAAGTTTGTAAGACGTAATGTTTTGCTGGTTTAATGAACTGTCAGCTTGAAAGTCTCAGCCCCACTTTTTACTGATAAGTAGTAAACATAGCTGTATAGTAACTGTCAGCAAAGAATGTGCATAGACCCATGATACATGTATGTTTGTGTCCCTGAATATACCACAAATTACAGTTGAAAGGTGTTTAAAACTGTCTCTCCGAATATCAACAAAACACTCAGAATTCAGTTTATGAACAAAAGCAATTTGTTTCAATAGTATACCTTACATATTACTGAAAATATATTGTATGACAGGTATGTCACTGCCTAGACTTCTAATTTAAATAGGTATCAATTGTTAAGTGAGCATAATCTCATCTTAATGCAACTGAAAGCAGCATTTTCTTTCATTTCTGAAGCTATTATGTGAGATACCATCATGTATATACATATTATTTTATCATCTTAGTTATTGGCATGCATTTATCTCATTGGCTGATGACAAAAGATTATGCAACAATGACTTGTAAAGACTGGTGAGACCCATTATATAACATCAAGAATATTCTAGACTAGATTTAGCAGCTTATTTTTCTAATTTAGAGGTAGCTGCATCTATCTCATTGCAAGTATTATTTTGTCATTGTGTGCTAGTGTTTTGAGTCAGCTGTAGCAGAACTGTGTTTTCAGTGGACTTGCTATAAGGAGGAAACTTTTTTTCAGTGTTTTGCTTCCTGAGAAAGGATATTACATACTGGATAATATCCAGTAGCTGAACCAAGCTACGAAAGGAGGCATTCTTCCTTTCCTTCAAATTTGTATTGAGTCACTGGTAAGCATAGTAATCTAAATCCTGAAACAGACTGTGTCTGTTGCTTCACAGAAAGCCATTTTTCACAGAGAAAAAGAGTACATCCAATTGCAGTGCTGCTGCAGGTGAAGAGATTATTTTTTCACATATGTGAAAATCAGAAACTATCTTTTTAGACTATCTGGGTGGGGTTTTTTTTTGGTTTTTTTGTAATGTTAGAAAAGGATCTGGCCCCTGTCATTGTATTGGTGGCTACTTTTTCAGGTGCTTTCCTTTCTATTTTCATGTGTTACACAACCCTTGAAAAATGAAACATTTCAAATAGTACTGGTTTAGATAAGCATTTAACTTTGCTAATTAAATAGTATTTTACAACGAATCACAAATTTAAAGCTAAAATAATCAGAAATATTTCCAAATGTGAGCGCTGACTCAGAGTGGTTTAAACCCAGCTGGCAACTAAGCACCATGCAGCCACTTGCTCACTACCTACCGCAAGGAGGGGAAAGAGAACCAAGGGTAAAACTGGGTGGGTTAACACAAGGAGAGTTTACCTGAACAACACAGAGAGATGCGAATCAATAGTAATAATGATAATAAAGTGAGTGGTGTACAATGCACTGCTCATTGCCACCACCATGCTGAGCTGCTCCACATCAGGTCACGGTGAGCCAAGCCATGCCAAGCCACACTGCGCCACGCCACCGCTTGCAATAGCACGCCAGAGCAAGCCCTCCTGCCTTATATTTATACTGGGCACGACACCGGTATCTTATTGAATACCCCATTGGCTGGCTTGGGCCGGGTATTCTGGCTGTGGAAATTAACCCAATCCTTGCTGAAGCCCGAACCCATGCTTATTCCAAATGTATTTATGCATGTGTATAATCATGACCTTAAGCTGTGAGTCATGACATTAACTGGTTTTGCTGTGTCTTTTGTGTTGTTTCTTGTAGATTCATGCCTTCAATATGGAAAACAAAAAAGTTTGTGAAATAATCTGAGGCATTTCCTGTTGTTTCTAAATTGTTTACTTCGTACCTAACTTTAAAAAAGCTCAAATACTTTGCATGTAATCACAACTATTTAAAAATATGAAAGTTATGGCAAGAAAAATCTGAAGAACTAGATATTATGAACTTTTATGATGATGGCACTTATTCTTTTTTTGATAGAAAATTTATTTTATGAATTTCAGACTAAATTGAGATTCAGCTGGGACACAATTTAATTGTTTTTCACGTAAGCAGCCACAGATTTTTTTTATACTTTATTACATTTTCTTTGCAGTTGGTGTATATATATATTATTTTTTTTTTTAAGACTGTGTTATAACAAATTCAGGAAAAAATATGCTGTGACAGGACTTCTCCCATTAATCATCTTTATTTAGCACTCTGGTTAAAGGACCAATTCCAATCTAATAAACAAAATTTCTTCATATCTATAAATTATTTCCTGATTTTTTTTCCCCAGATTGAGGCATGGTTCAGTCCACTGTCTCAGGTCCTTCTGGCTCTTTCTCACTTTCCATTCCATGCATACTTGAAAGATTTTCTTCCTGTTGTGGGTTGACTTGGCTGGCTGCCAAATCCCCACCCAGCTTCTTTCTCACTCCCCTCCTCCAAGGGACAGGAGGACACAATGAGACAAAAAACTCCCAGGTCAAGATAAGGACAGGGAAATGGTTTAATATTTACTGTCCCAGACAAAACAAATTTAACTCAGGGAATTCAATTTAATTTATTTCTGATTAAAAATAGAGATGGTGAGAGAAATGAAACTAAAACCAACTTCCCCTCAGCCCTCTGTTCTTCCCAGGCTCAACTTCACTTATCATTCTACTACCTCCTTCCCCCGAGTGGCACAGGGGAATGGGGAATAGGACTTGTGGTCAGTCTGGAACACTGTGTTTCTGCCACTGATTTGTCTTCATGCTGTGGGGTCCCTCCAACAGGACACAGTTGTTCATGACCTGCTCCAGAACAGGTCCCCCATGAGCCACAAGTTCTGCCATGAAACCTGCTCCTTTGTAAGCTAAGCTACTCTTCACAGACCACAGCTCTTTACAGGACTCTGCTCCAGCGTGAAGGTCCTCCATGGGCTGCAGAGGGGAATCCGCTCTGGTGTGCGTGGGCTGCAGGAGGACAGCCAGTTTCCCGATAATCATTACCACAGGGGAATCATGCAGGGGAATCTCCACTCTGGCACCTGGAGCACCTCCACCCCTCACTCCTCTTGGTGTCTGCAGGGCTCTTTCTCTCACATTTTTCTTATTGAAGAGCAGTTTTTACCCTTTTTTACAAAGGCACCACCAGCTTATCTGATGATTCTCTGTTGGGTCCATTTTGGAGCTGGCTGGAACTAGCTGTGTCTGACAGCCTCTGGCCTGTCTTCACAGAGGCCACCCCTGCAGCCTCACACCACTAAATGACAGAACTCTGTAATTTAAAATCAATATACTTCCATAGTCAGCCTTTTTCTAACTAAAAGTGATCAAAACATTTCTCTTAATTTTCTTAAATGATTTTGCATGGTTTTGTAGCTGATGAATTTTCTCCATAACCAGTTATTAGACTTTACTAAACTGTATTGTACTGATTTTTTGTATTTGGAGTAGCTGCTGAAGTACTTGCATTTTTATTGTAAATACAAAATGTCGCAGGGTCTTTTTATTGGAGCCTAGCTATTCCTCAGCCTTGGGAATTCCATAATCACCAGGCTATAATGCAATTCTTAGACTTTACCTATTTAATAATTCATTTAAATCTTACGGAGTTTCAGCAATGGCGGTGGATGTACAAGAAAAATAGCCAAAATAAGGTTTTGCTGAATGAAAAAGCAACATGGATTTTAGGTTTCCCCTGAAAAAATATTCTTTGATCTTCTCTCCAATGACTTTCTCATGACAGTTTGCTTCATTGAACTCTAAAAAAGTTTGAAGCCTAACATCCCCATGGAGCATGAACACGGTGAGTGCTTTGCTTTATGTTTAATCACTGAAACATTTGATTACAAGGCTAACACATGCTTCCAGCCTCATAGACAACTTATGTACTCTAAGTCTCTTCTTCTGTCCCACCCCACTGAGCAATAACTGTTTAATCAATGGTTGCCATATGAGGTGTGCCTAAATCCTTCTTTCACCATTTAAGGAAATTCCATAATAAATGTAGTCAGGTGGTAATAATGCACAAAGTAACAGTATCTAGAAGATGTTCTTCCAGATATTGGTGTATGATGATGAAAACAATATAGTGATATATTAAGTGATACACAACTAAAATGATGGATAAATTCTACTACGCATGCTTTATGGGTTGCATGTAAATTATACATAATTCATGGATGTGTTTAGGTTTTCTCATTAATGTAATTAGGTTTTCTCATTTTTCCAAGCAAGAAGGGAACATGCTTGCATATTCATGTATGCTTTCACACTGTTACATCTCTGGAAAGCTAAAGAAAATGTGGTCTCTCTTTCTCCATTTCTCTCTGACCGTTCTTCACATTTATACAAAGCCACTAAATGGTGTTACGTTACTGCATGCAGAGCTTCTCTTTTGGGGCAACATACCTGACAAATACTGATCACATGGGCTAATGCCCCTTTGTAAGAAAGTTGAGTACCACAGTGTTGAGAGTGATGTAAGTAAGTATACTCAAAGTATGCTTATTACTCAGTGCTGAAATGCCTACTGAGATGAACTTTACATAATAGTTAATTAACAGGTTTCAGATCTGGGTGACTGCATGTTCCTTCCTCTCTCCAGTGAGCCAGTGGCAATCTGCCTAGATAGATAAACCACTAAAATTATTTTGGCACTGTTGCAGCATCCTATGTGTATTTAATAATGCTTATACCATCAGGCACCAATCTATACGGATATTTTTATGCATAAATGTGTGTATAAGGATTTAGGTTGTATTTGGACAGAACTAAAGCAAAAATTATTTATGTTCACCCCAGATTTATGTCTGATTTATAGAATTACTTAAACAGTAATATTCCAAATGACGGAGTTAGATAAAACATTTTTTGCTGTATGTCAAGAAAGAAAATTTCTGTTAGAGAGGAAAACCGCAGCACAAATCAAAAAGAGAGAGGATGAGAAATGTGAATATAATCTTCTAGACTCTGACTTATTCCACTTCAGGCACCTATTTCCCATTTTGTGTGCAGATTTCGTTGAAAATATGGGTCCTGCTATTTTACATTTTTTATGTTTCAAGCCTGAGGTAGTATTGGAGGCAAACCTGTGGCAAGCTGTAAAAATATTTGTGAAATTTTGAACATCACTGTCACAGCTGTCTAATCTAATTAGTTGTTAAGCTCTTCAGGGCAAGGACGGCACTTAACAATGCACCCAGTACAATGGGATTTCCAATCTTAACTTAGGTTCATAGACAATGCTGTAATAAAAATGATTAAGAGGTGTAGAACTTTAAATAATGCTGATGACGTGGCTTTGATGACTTCCCTGGAGAGATTATTCATCACAATCTAATGAGATCATTACGAGGAAAAGTTTCCTTCTTTGGTATACAGCCAACATATTTTTGGCTTAATCAATGCGAAGTCCAAGTGGCAGTAAACCATGATGGTACTAATGTACTGACTGTGGGGTAAGAAGATTCATAAAAATGCTGTATCTTCATGACTTGTTTAACTAAATCTTCCAGTTAACTGAGCATAAAAGCAGGACAGACTGGGAGATGGGCTATGTTAAATAAATCAAAAAATAAAGACCCAGCCTAAGATTCAGAAAAAAACAGACCTCGCAGAAGTAACTTTGAGAGTGTAATAGTACTCTGTCAGACATTTTGCGTTGTGACCTCAATGGGTGACTCAAACTGATAACCATAGCCTAAGAGAGATATTTCCTGTGAAATTTCTGTGTAAGCGTTCTTGGCAGTGGTCATTGCTCAGTGAATGATGGTTTTCCTTGTGAGGAACTATTGAATGGACACTTAAGTTCAGGGAGAGGAAGACACAGATATGGTCCAAATAACTTAACACAGATAAAATGATAAAATTAATATACTACTGATCTCTTCTTTTTCTTTTTTATTTTTTCTTTAAATGGGAATTTTCTTTGAGTAATGCCAGAGTAATGATTGTGCAGCTGACCTTGACGTTTATCTAAAAAAATAATATAATATTCAATAGCAGTTAAAAGAAATAAAAAGACAGATAGAGAGAGAAAGGTAAAATTATTCCATTTCATGTGTTAGTCAGGCTGTGAACATTAAGTTTAATTACATCAATTTTCCTTCTAATCTTTAGATTCTAGTAATAGACATATCAAAACTGCATGGATTTGGAAATATTTCTTGTCTTTTTTCAATTCAGATGTCTTAATCTTTATTATGAAAACCAGTCTTACAGATTTTAAAGCAAGAAATCACAGAAAGAGACATTCTTGCTTCATGGAAAAACATTATATATTAGAAGTATATAGTGTTAAGAATGACTTTTCTTTTCTTTCAGTGGTATAACTTGATTCCTGAAAGGAAGAACCCAAAGTTCCCAGGACTGTTTTGATAGCATGTGAGGTATTACATTTCTATATACAGAACAATAATTACTTGCATCCAGAACCCTTTTTTTAGAAACAAAAATTCAGGAAACACTATAATAAGTTCTTTTTTCTGCAACAAGTGGAATATAAAATGGCCTCTTCTGATGCATCAAGAAGGGAGTCCTTCTTTGTTTGAAAGGTTGGTAAATAAAAATTTAACCATAAGAGAAAAAAATCGCATATGCAGAAATAAACTTTTAAAAATTCAGCAGCCAACATCTACAAGAAAATGTAATCAGTAGATTTCATAGAGGAGGAAAATTCAGCCTAGATATGTATCCAAAGAATTAAATCTAATCTAATTTGTGTCTAGCTGGTGGCCTGTATGATTATGGCTCTGCGGAAGAGTCATTTCTGTTTGATAAGCAGAGCAGTTGCTGTGTACAGAAACTGGATGCAAAAGAAAAAGAGTGTCTGTCTACAGGAATTATTTGATTATAATTGAGTAATTTATAAAGTAGAAAGTCAGAAATGTATCCAGATCATATTTGTTCAAGAACTGTGCTAACAGTCTTGCATGAATATTAAGATTGCTAAAGAGTTTTCTGAAAACAGTCAGTTCTTTTCAGGACTGAAATTGTGACTATTTCACACCAATGGTGGGCTAGCCAAAAAAGCCTAATAAATAAGGAAAATAATGGTTTTAGGTTGAATTTTCTATAACATACTTCTGTATATTTAATTGGGTTTAAGTTGGGTTTCATTAATAGATTGTGACTATATTAATATTTTCATGTGTGGTTTATATGAAGGCTTTCAGCATAATGTGTACAAATGCCTACACAAGTGTAAACCACTTATATTATTCAATTGCTTACCTAAGTCCTATTAGTTTCTTATGGCAGAAACAAATGTTTGACCTTGGACAGAAATGTGAGTTACATCTGAATTGAAAGAAGGTTTATGGTTTTGACTAATAGACTCAGTTACACTGTTCATTTGAAATGTCTGTTGAGAAGATAACAACTGTTAATTCCAAAGTTCATTATAAGGACGTTGTTCAGCGAGGCTGTATTAACATCAACAACAGTTAAAATAAATATTCACGAGCCAACACAGTTTCAAGCATGGTGATACTATAAAATAGAGTGACAGCAAAATAAGTTTGTCGACAGAATCAAATTTAAAAATATACTGCATTGTAATAAATAAAAATCGCACATGCACGTGTGAGCTAGATAGTTTCAAAAGATCAAAAGAAATAGTTGAGGAACATTTGAAGAATAATCTGTCCCCACAAAGTTATATCGTTAGAGTCTATTATATGTCTTATTCAGCTGGAGGATCTGTGAATGTAAGTACTATTAGAGATGCTTTTGGTTATGTTAATAAAATATTTGACACTAGTAATAAAATCTGAGATTAATATATTCCTGTTTGGAATGACAAAAGAAGTTAAAGAAAAGCAACTTTAATTGATCTACTTTCATTTTACAGTCGACAAGGAGGGAGTGTTTCTGTTTGTGGTTATACAATTCACTCATAGGCTGTTCAACATAGGGTGCAACTCCCCTTAAGATAAAGTAAGATAAGATAATGGCATCTCCTTAATGCTCCTGGCTCCTGCCTCCCCTATTCTCTGGGAAAATAATAATTGCCTGCTGTAGTGGACCAGGGTGTTGAAGTATCCTTGTGGTGCACCTGGATCCTACTCCCCTCCTTATTGTCTTGGATGATCAGTCAACTTTCTTACGAGCTGAAACACTTGTACCTGGTAGTGGCCCAAAGGGGGAATGCTAAGACCCCAAGATCCAGCAAGTTCTGGGCATGCACAACTCATGGAAAAAACCCCAAATCCTAAAATCTAGCAAGTTCCGGACATGCACAAACTGAAACGAAATATTATGTCACTCCAGTTAGGCCAAAATGGAAAAATGCCTGACAAAAGTCAAGTGTCTTGGGCCCTATAAATAGCGATCCAAAATGAAACCCCTTTGAGCTCTCCTGGATTGTACTGGGTTGCAGGCAGCCTGCATTTCCCCTGAGCTGGGACACCTCTCAGGATCTTCTCAGCAAGGTTGACACAAGGCCTGGGTAAGGACCACATCTTCAAGAGTCAACTATTGCCCATTGAGTAATGCTGATGCGTTGTGAGTATTTGCTCTAAACTTGAAGAGGGAAATTTTAACTGTAGTCTAGCCTCTTTCTCCCATCTCTCTACCTATTCAGGTCTTTGGCTTTATGCATTTACTTTGAGAGTGAGCATATTTCACTGGATCTGAGTATTTCAGTTTGTCTGTATGTGTGTCTGTATGCTTTGTGTTTATACATACACACATACCTTGATTTAAGGTATCTTGTAGTAAGTTAGTGTGAAATTTGTCGTTCTTGAATCTGTGATTAAGTCTCTATTTTACTTTGCTAAATCACTTGCGGGTTCTTAAATTCATTAATCATTAAAAGCTGCTAAAGTTCAACACTTTATCTATACTAGCAATAATTGTATTCCATCAGCATCTTTCTCACAATAAAGAGAAATATCTTACATTTTTTAAACTCACTAAAACTTAATGAAACCACCGAATTTTATATATATATAAATAA
>NW_010398305.1:0-233 GCF_000710305.1 Buceros rhinoceros silvestris | reverse complement strand
CCGGTGGTTTGGTTTTTTCTTCACTGATAACTCCTTCACTTGTGTTAAGTCCTGAATACACAGCCCCAGTATCTAATTTAATAAAGCCCCCCCTACTTTCTCTTTCCCCTGCTCCAGAGTAACCAGGGGTTCAGCTGGGGATGACGTTCCTCTTCACTTCCCTGTTCATGGTTAGTCTCCTTGCCCTCGGGGTGAATCCTGATCCCCTCTCTGTGGACATTCCTTTGTCCAGT
>NW_010398304.1:3554-4268 GCF_000710305.1 Buceros rhinoceros silvestris | reverse complement strand
GGGTATTTCGGGCTGCGGGTGGGAGCGGAGGTCCCGAAAGGTCCTGCGCAGCTCGTGGGATTCATGTGGGATGCTGCAGTTTGAAATCAGGCGCTTTTGGGTAATCAAGCTCGTGGCAGGTTGGAACCGGTGCTGATGGAATAAACCTGCTTTCCTTCCTGCAGGGAAATACATCTGGGAGGAGGTTTAGTTCTTTCTGATTCATGAAGTACCTTGGGTGAATTATTTACCTGTTTATTTCTAAACCAGATTAATTTCCAATTTAACATAATTTTGCATGAAAAGTGAGTGATATGTGCCTGATCCTGAGGATATTGCAGAGTGAACACAGAGGTGTTTGTAGTCACCATGATCAAGAAAATAATTGAAATTCTTCTCCCTGTTTCTCTCTTTCTTCCTCTCCCTGTACCAGCTCAGTCCGTCCTTCCCAGGGTCTTCCTGTACCAGCTCAGTCCATCCTTCCCAGGGTTTCCTGTCGCATATCCAAGCTGTCATCTTCATGAGTTTCCCTGTGTAGATGAAGAGGTCTGGTGTCCTCGCTATCCTGTGCTCTGCTCCACTTGCCAAAGCTTTTCTCTGCCCTTTGCTAAACCTGACACAAAAAAGCAGTTGCCGGTTTGTGGTTTAGCTGGTGATGCTCCAGGGAAGCAGCAGGAACATGCCCCTGGAGCCAGGTCCTTGCTGGCAGCCAGCCGTGGAGCTGGCTTTGCCGGG
>NW_010398304.1:2706-3041 GCF_000710305.1 Buceros rhinoceros silvestris | reverse complement strand
GGCCATCAATTGAGAGCGGCCTGCTGAGCCACTGCTCTCTTTGCAGCAACAGCAAACAGGCTTTCTGCATCGCCGTGAGCCTGGAGAGAGCCACGGGGCATTGGCAAGGCTTCCTGCACCCAGCTGTGAACACAGTGCAAAGGCTGGAGGTTAGACAAGTGACGGTTCCATTTCCAGAACTGGCAAATAACTCTTCTGCAGTGGCCTCTGGCACTGACTGTTTCACCCATCACCTTGACAAAGTCACAATCAATGGATTCGCTAAAGACAGGGGGGTTTAACCCTTTTTTCTTCAATGGGAAAGGAGGAGGGGGATGGTACAGGGGGTAAAGTGG
>NW_010398304.1:868-2078 GCF_000710305.1 Buceros rhinoceros silvestris | reverse complement strand
CATCTGGAGCGTACTATGCGCTCGTTCAACAATACTTTGGCCTGTAGGAGAATGTGGAATACCTGTATTATGTACAATACCCCGTAATTGACAAAATTGCTGAAATATCTGTGAAGTATATGCAGGACCATTATCAGTTTTTAAAGTCATTGGAATTCCAAGAACTGCTATGGCTGCATGCATATGCTTCTTTACATGTCTGGCAGTTTCCCCTGTTTGAGCAGTTGCCCAAATCACATGTGAAAAGGTATCAATACTTACTGCACATACTTTAAATTTCCAAATTCTGGGATGTGAGTTACATCCATTTGCCAGATTTGAAGAGTGTATAAGCCATGAGGGTTTATACCCAGGCCCAATCCATATCCTACCTGCTGACAGGATGGACAGGATTGTACAATACTTTGAGCTTCTCCTACAGAGATGCACATACTTTAAATTTCCAAATTCTGGGATGTGAGTTACATCCATTTGCCAGAGCTGAAGAGCACGTAAACCACAAGAGTTCACACCGAGGCCCAATCCATATCCCACCTGTTGACAAGATGGACAGGATTGTACAATACCTCGAGCATCTCCTACAGAGAGACGGAATTGTCTTGCTAACATCTTTGCAGATTGATGAAAAAAATCATGTGATAGGCGTGCCTGCTCAAATAGGTTCACATTAGGTCTTTGATCAGCCCAAGACACCAAATGATCTGCTTCATTATTACCAATAGATAAGCCAGAAGTGAATTGATGACTTCTAATATGGGTTATAAAATAGGGTGTTTGTCTTTGGTTTAACAGATTAGACAGATGCAATAGCAATTCAAATAGATGATTATTCTGTAATGTTTTTATCATAGCTCGTTCTAACCTTTGCACGGTTCCGACCACATGAAGGGAATCAGATACAACATTTATTGGTTTGTTATGCCAATTTTTAAAAACCCATACTACTGCTTTTAGTTCCAAAATTTGTAATGAATCAGTTATATTTCCTGGTAAAATTTTTCTATTCCATCCTTTTTCATCTTTCCACACCACAGCTGCCTTTTTCGACCTTCTTCCTGCATCAGTAAACAATGTTGTACCTTCTACCGGCGTTTGAGATCTCATAGGTCTCTCTTCCCATTCCTGATCACATAGAATTGGCCAGAGTTTACTCTTTGGATAGTTGTTAGTAATTTTACCTCCATAGTCTGCTAATGCTGTCTGCATGTCA
>NW_010398304.1:0-453 GCF_000710305.1 Buceros rhinoceros silvestris | reverse complement strand
ATACCACACATGTGCTTTCGACTTTCAGATGTGTTTATTACTGCTAGTAAAAGGGGAAGTTCCACTATCCTTTGAGAAGCTGTTTGCTGTCTAATTTTTTGTTGTATCTTTTGCAAAGCCTGTTTTTGTTCCAAATTAAGAGTTCATTTTTCTCCTGCATGAATTGATTGCCCTAACAAAGGCATTAAAGGAGCCAAATCATCATTGGTTATTCCTACTATTGATCTGACCCATTGCAGATCTCCCATTAATTTCTGTACATCTGCAAGGGTATCAATTTTTGTGGTTATTTCCACTTTTTGTGGTCGTATCACAGTACCTGTAACCATCCATCCTAAGTATTTCCATGGTTTTTGTGTTTGAACCTTGTCTGGAGCTATTACCAAACCTTTTGGCTCTACAGCATTTTTCAATTTTTGTAATGCTATTGAGGGGTTTAAGTCTTTTCCTGCT
>NW_010398303.1:65214-93896 GCF_000710305.1 Buceros rhinoceros silvestris | reverse complement strand
CCCGACGTCGCCCGGCTTTGTCCCAGGCTGCGCGGCCGTGCCGAGCGCCCGCAGCCAGGAAAGGGGGCCTGTGCTCCCCGACTCCCGCTCCGCCGTCCTGGGGGCTGAGGCACAGCGCCGGTCTCCCGCCGCCGTCCTGCAAAACCTGGGGCCGCAGCTCCTCGTAACACCACCACAACAAAACCCGCACCAAAAAACAGGCAAAACGGGAGCATAAAGTGCAGTAAGACAAGGAGTTTTTCACTGGCTTTAAAGGTGCTATAGTCCCTTGTTTTAAATTAGGGGGGGAAAAGCAATCTTTTGCACAAAATAACTTGTATTAAGGTAATAATCTTTTCTGTCTTCATAATATACCAGGGAGTTCTCTGTGTAAAGAGTTCTCTTGTAGAAATACCATCCTTATAATAGAGAAAAACAATCTAGTATGATGTAAAATATTCCATTTTATTCTATATACAAGGCATGCTGAGTCAAGAACTCTCTGCACACACATGTTCAGCTTCTGGGTTTCTCTTTCTTTTCTTTTTTTTTTTTTTCCCCAATCGTGCTATGTCTTTAGGTAAAATTTGGCACGGATATAGATACATGAATAACGGTGGCTTCAGTGTAAAGAGGAAGTCCCAATATCCTCACGGGGATAAGCTCGATGTGTCACTTGGACACGTTTCGAATGTATTTCCACTTTCTTCCCATTTGCTCAAATAACTTTTCATTGGAAGAAAAATTTGAGCTGTGGATTCTGTGCGATGTGATTTTAGTTTCTACCCAGTCTTTACTGAGAACGCTTATGCTAAGTTACAAGTAAATTGTTTTTGATACAGATCTGGGGGGAGAGAAGAGGGGGAAGGAAGGGAGGAAGGAAGAAAGAAAGGCAGGAAGGCGGAAGGAAGGCAGGAAGGCAGGAAGGCAGGAAGGCAGGAAGGAAGGAAGGAAGGAAGGAAGGAAGGAAGGAAGGAAAGAAGGAAGGAAGGAAGGAAAGAGGTCTGAGATAATCTTGACATAAATGAGGCTGCTGTCCTCATTCGCTTTGAATCTTTAAAATGTTGCTGCTTGGGAAGAAGAAAGAAAATAAACACAGGGTGCTGATCTGGTCGACTTAGTTATCCGCTCCACCTTGTGAAAAGACACAGGATCGAACCAGATCATATTTACATACATATTAATAAAGCTCCCGAGGTGGCAGTTCAGCCTTCACATACAGTGCAAGGATCTCCGCAAGTTCTCATTTTAGACCCATAAAAAAAGATAAAAAGAGGTCTTTGGGGCTTCCCTGAATATTTTTCTGCAGTAGTTTTATATCATTTTTGAAAATTACATAGTTAAGTGGCATCAAATTTCTGGGTGATATAATAACTCAAAATGTGTAATTTTTTTGTATCAAATCACTTTGCAGCCATAAACAGAGCTTTGGAATCTCAATCAGAGGAATGATTTGGTGGGGTTTTTCATTTATGGCAAACAGTAAAATTGTTCTTGTTGTCTATCGAAATATATATAAATTGCAACATTCATTCACTTCATTTTCTTTTCCATGACACTGGTATATTTGAGGGTGCAGTGAAGTGCAGGCTTAAGAGGATAATGTATTATCCCCTGCCCCATTCCAAAGACTTCATGGAGAAAGGCAAAAGCAATGCAGATTTTGCTTTGTTTTCAAGACATTTGGTGTCCCCTTATTTTGGGGCCTGTCACTTCCTAATGTTTCCAGGAGTGAATTTAGAAAATGAGAATTTCTCAACATTTACATTCTAAACTTTCCCTGGAGTCCTCTGCTCAGTCAATGGTCTGTGGGGCTTTTTTGTCTTAGTTTGGTTTTTCATGCATGGCATTTTTTTCTGCAGAATCCTTCATTTTTCCAAGTCTTTCCAAGCATTAATTCTACTAGATAACAGTCCAAATGCTGGGGTCTAGTTTTCTCCCACATTTTTTTTTTCAATTAAAATAAACAAAATCAAAACCATACCTTGCCCCCACGCAAAAAAAAAAAAAAAACAACCCAAAACAAAACAAACAAACAAACAAATAAAAAAACCCCAGTTATGGAACCAGCAAGTCAAATCAGAAAAAATAACACTGATTTTTTTTTTTTAAATCAGATAAAATGCAGGACTGGGCCCTGTTTTCTTTCTTCAGTCTAAAAGGTGCATCCCTAAAGGCAGAATTTGGTCTGTTTAAGCTTCAGACTTTCTAACAGTAAAGATTCAGTTGTGTCCCCACAGAAATCACTTGCAAGACCCTCGGGGACTGCAGCAAGAGCAAAACTGCAAAACCTGCCCCAACTTTTATAACTTGAGGGTTTCTCTCAAAGTCAGATAATAATTCTCACCAGCATCTTCTGTCGTCCTGCAGAGGACACTTGCATATGCATGCACATGCTGACAGGCAAAGGTAGATGCCTTACAAGCATCCAAAAGTAAGTCAGTCAAGCATCCCATCACGTATGCTCCATCCCACTACGAATGCCGTTCAGGCATCTACAGACCACCGGTTTAGGGCTGTTATTTACAAAAAATAAAAAGATTGAAGGAAGATGGGAAAATTTGCTGTTGCTGGGGAGGCTTTTTTTAAAAAGCTGGCACATCTTCCCTAATGACTTCAATCCAAGGATTGTTTTTGTCTTTGGAAAACAAATGCCATCATTGCTTGGTGCAATAAGCTGAGTTTCGTGAACCAGAGCTAGTTTTTCTGGTAAAAAAATAAAATCCCTGAAAAACTCCTAGAAGTCGAGGGATATTTTTGTCTGAAGAGGTACTTTAAAAACTTACTGCATTATGGAAATGCATAACATATTGTCGAGTGAGAGAGATATTCATGTGCAACTTGGTTTGCATGTGGAGGGGACGAAGGACTCCTCCTCCCTCTATAGGTGCTCCTCAGAAATTATACAACTTGAAATTTAAGATCCATACAGCTCTCCTCTGCTTTCAAGTGCAAGTTTCAAACAATTTCTTCTCTTTCCCCACTCAGATGATTTTAAGAGGATTTGAAATATTTGGATTGTTTGAAATAACAAAGGCCTCTAAGCTCTGAATGTGGCAATGAAATCTTCAGCTTGAACTCATGACAGAACCGTGCCAGCCTGTCTCTTGTGAATCATGAAAATACGAATCTGAACATCAGAAGAGAACGGCACCTCATTACTTCCTGTTCTTTATCCCTCCATGTTCTTCCTACTTTATTTTCTTTTAATTGAGTATATCTATAGTAATATATTAGCATCGTTATTATTTTTATTATTTTAACTTGGGCAATGGAACTCAAACAGGGAAATTCATCAGTTCAGTTCAGTACCAGCCTCTGCAGTTTCATTATTCCTGTTGACAATTACGGATCAGAGAAGTGTGGATGCCTGGCCTGGGAGTGCTTATGTATTGCACCCAAATTACACATTCCTGTGCATAAAGAGTGAAGAAAGTATGAATGTGAACGTCATTGCTCGTGTCTCAGGCAACTACTCACATCTTAATTGAAAATAACCAAATAACAGCATTTCCTTTGACAAACAAATTACAGTGCATCACCACGCTCGTTGAAGGTGGGTGAGCTGAAACGCCAGGGACAGCAACTGGCATTGGCCATAACACACTTAGAGAGCACACACACATGCACACACACGCACGCCCCAGACCTGGATTGTGTTTCTTTCTACCGTAGCTGTGTCAAGGATGCTGCTCTTGACTCCAGGATCATGCTTCCCACTTTCCCAGTTTTGATTCCGCCTTGTACCCAGGCTCCTTGCTGCTTGCTGCTGCAGGTGAGCTGCAGGTCAGTGCCACGATGATAGAGCAATTGTTCCTCTCACCTCTGCCGACACTTTGCAATGTAATTTAGGATGACCAGGCCGCCTGGGCACTGGGTGGACCAGAGGTTTGATAGCACCCTAATCAAAGGCCACAGAAATACGAAAGCATTTACGAAGCAGCAAATGAAGTCTTTTCTGAGCCAACTGTTCCACCTGGACCCTACAACAAATTATTGTTTTCAATTACCACCTGTGTACTCCTTCCCATGCAACTTATTGATGTAAAATTACAACAACACTGGTATAAATAAGTTATGCTGCACTTGTAAAATGGAAGAAATTTTGTTGTAGCAATTATGTTCAGCAAGATGACAAAATAAATTTCCAGTGCTGTGCTTGCAGTAACCTGGGGAATTTAAACCTCATAATTTCCATTCATTTCAGATAATTTGGAGTAATTTCTATATGTAATAACTTTGTAATGAAAAACACAGCGGTACTGAAGTGATTTCAACTCTTTTTTTTTTCCTATGGTATACATGGCACAAAATAAATAATAAAAATAATATTTCCTTTTTGTATGTGTTCGGTAATTCTTTCAGCAAAATCATAAACTAATACCAGGACTAAATCTCTGTCCATGAAATGAAAAATAAATTGAGTTAAAGAAAGTGAAAAAGTATGAAAGGCCTTGGATGTTTTATTGTGACTTTATTAAATTGTATCATCTCTATGCTCTATGGTATCCCCAGGGGTTACTGTTCTGGGGAAGGGCAGAGAGCTAGATAGGTACATGTCCCTAGATCAAAAGCAGAGATGGTTGGAAGAAATTCATACAGAAGTGTTTAATTCAAATCTTTAATTTTTAAAATGGAAACTGGAAGTAATAATAAAAAAATAAAAAATGAGAGAGATGTGGGACAGTAGAGGACAAAAGGCACAAGTCACTTTGGGGCACTGATTTTCATTAGTGTATTTGAAGGTGAGTTACTTAGAGACAGTAAACATGTGTAATCACAGAATGTGTTCCAATACAAGGGAATAGCATTTAATTAAAGATAAGAAAGAGTACTGTACATCACTGAAAAGCTGTATCTGTGTCCTACTTACCATCACAACACAAGGCTATTATTACACAATAAACAAGAAATCATGTGCTCTGCTTTGTGGAAAACAGCGATTTCCTTGGGAAAAATAGTAGTACAATACCAATAATATTTTTGCATTTAGGTCTCACATCTCCGGGTGATTCATAAAGGTGGGTAACAATTGGGATGCTTGTCCTAGTACCGAGCAACAGGAAGCATGAAAGGTGTTCCTATAACCTTGAAAGGTTACCCAGCCAAGCTGCGGGACAGAAGCAAAGATCCAGGATTACAAAGGCTAAAAGCCAGTTCTCATAACTGCTAAAAAAAAAAAAAAAAAAAAAAAAAAAAAAAAAAAAAAAAAAAAAAAAAAAAAAAAAAATCAATCTCCCAGTAGTACCTCTACCTCTCTTCTTCAACAAGAACAGTGTTAAAATATCATGTTATTACTCAGTATTACACTGCTCAGCTGTACAAGAAGAGAGTCAGATTGAGGAAGTTACCCCAATGTCATGTGTGGATGGTACTCAATGTCTGCGCCTGTCCATGGATTTGCAGATGCTCAGTGACTGCAGGGTCTCATTCCCTTGCTGGCTTCCCCCTGCTGTAACCCAGGCGGCTTGAAGATAACATGAAATGCAAGAGGACTGAAGATTTATGACTGGAAACATCTGATAATCATGCAATAGCAGTTCAGGAATAACCAAAACCACTCCAGAGGAGGGGAAAGAAAAAAGCAGTCTAGAAAAGCCTCTGATTTTTAAGGGGGGCACATAAAGCCACAGAAAAAACAATGCACAGATATTTCATTGGGGCTTGCCTCTGCTGAAATCAGTGGTTGTTAGGTGCCTAAATAATTCTGGAAGCTCTGTTGCCAGTTTGATCAAGTCAGGATTTGCCATGCAACAGTTTGCATCCCAGGTCACCAGGATACGCGAGTCCAGAGGCCACACTCCAGCAGATGACTTCGGACAATTCAGCTCTAGAAACACAAGAGGAAATGTAAGGGAGGTAAGTAAAAGTCAGCCATAGGACAGCAGCACACAGCTGTTGGCACCAAAGTTTTAAAAATACAGATTCCCATCCTCAAACTTCTCACTAAAGACATGGAAATGGAAACAAAGTTCTAAAAGCTAGAAGCAGATAGAGGTCAACAGCAACATGTAATGGCAGGGAGCTGAAAAACTCTGATCTCTTCATCAAAAGCAGCCTCAAAAGCAAGGACCAAAATAGAACCCACTTGTGGTCACGAAGTTGCGGGGCTACATTTGAATAGTGGCTCCTGTGTCTCTGCATCTTTGTGTAATCACGTTGCAGCTACTGAGAAGAGGGAGCTGTCTGCTGCTGCTCGGAGCCTCCACGCCACAGCCCAGGAATGTTTTTTTAAATATATTTTTTAAACATATATATTTGTATGCTCTTGGTACCTTTTGTGATTTTTCTGATCCCCCTTCAGAACGACCTTCCGCGAAATTGCTCCAAAATTCAATAGATGCTTTCCCAAATACAATTTTTTAAGAAGGCAAATTAATGCCCATAAGCAAAGCAACTAATAATCTGCTGAAGTACGTACCTAAATTCTTCTGAGTCAGGTTAAGACAAATCTTTCCAAGTGGTAATGCCCTGCATATCAACCGCCACTCAAAGTCTGACCCTTCCTGAGCCTGTCCTGCTAGAGAAGGTGTCTTACATTGGATTTTAGCTGGCACAAGGCACAAGAGGATTTTATTTGTTTTACTGAGTACATGTAGATGAGGTCAGCTTCTAAACTGAGACTTAAAAAAACCCGACTATCTTTTCTGTATTCAAATTTTAATTGATATACTGAGTTCAGATGAGCTATCCAGAAGCAAAAGTATGCTGGGAAGGAAAGAGAGATGAAGACAAAAGCAGGTGTTATTTTAAGTATATTACTAAGTCTTCTTGCTTTTTAGATTATTCATGTGTTTGCAGAATCAGGGCCTTAGAATAAAGTACACCCAAGGCCATGTCTGCCTATATGCACAGCGATGAGCACACTACCAGCATTTGCCATGCAAAGGAGCACATCAAATAAGAATAAAACAATGCCAACAAAATCCCCCTCACCCCATGCGCAAATTAAATTCATGATGAGCAGGCCTGAGGGAGGGAAGCAGCAGTGAAGGCCTGGCATGCCATGTTAAGCTGAATCTCCCTTCTGCCTACTCCTCCACCTCTTTCTTTTCCTCCTCCTCGCCATGTGGCATCCTACTCTCCTGCTGCTTGCCTGCTACGCCTCTGCATCCCCTCTGTGAAGCACCGTACGGTAGCAATAGCAGCAGCAGGAGCACGCTGCCAGTCCCTGCCTAATCATCCTCCACCGTGCTGTCCAGGAAGACCTGCTCACCCCCTCAGCCTCCTGGCCACCAACCATCTCGCCGCTAATTGGGGGAAGTCAGGCGTCAGCACCACAGCCAGGACGCTTGGTGCCTCCTGGACTTGCCGTGGGTGAGGGTGCAAGAGTTAGGCAGTTGATGGATATTCTCCCCCACAAAGAACCCTCCATGGCTGTTGTTGCTATAATTTATTGGTCAGTCTGGCATGGAATCTCAAAACAGCCTCCATGAGGTACTTGGACTTACTATCCCCAGTCCTCTGCAGCAGCTTGCTGGGATATTAGGCTGTTCTGTGCCCTTTTTCAGGAGGAAACCTCAAAGACATAGTGGATTTGACTGTGGTTAACTCAGGGTCAGTCACCCACAGCAAAAGCTGTTGCTTTATCCACTCTAAATGGCCATGCCACTTGGGCAGCTCCTGGTGGTGCTGGGTGAGCTTTGCTGAAATTCTCCACACCAGCTGCCGGGAAAGTCAGAGGAGCCATAGGACTAGCAGGAAGGGAAGTGGGGTCCTCCAGACTGCAGCTAAGGGCCAGCAACACCGGTGATAATACTTTTCACCAAATCACAGAATCATTTGGTTGGAAGAAACCTTTAAGATCACTGAGAAACGAAGAGATGCCTTATCTCTGAACCTAGGTATAGCATATCTGCAAGCTGGACATTGTTCCGAGATGACCAACCCATGAAAATCAATTTACAGTTTCAGTATGATACATTCCACTGATATTTTAAGTGATATAAAATATGAACACAGTAAAGCCATCATGCCTGAATGCCTCAGAATACATCAACCTTCTACAGACAAAACCTGCAAAAACCTCTCACCCCTGAATACACACATTCCTCATGTTTGCAGAAGGGCATTCAAACAGGCTGAGGAGGGCTGGGCATGCCTGTGGGCTGTGTGCTGGCAGCTTCTGCCTCTAAGGCAGCCACAGTGGCCAAGCACTGCTCTTCCCAATGCAGGGCTGGACAGTCCTGCTGGAGATGCAGGGCTTACCAGCTCAGCCACAGACCCTTCCAGACCCAAACTGCTGAGTCATGAGACCTTACAAACTCAGCTTAGCAGTGGGTTAGGGATCTCTTCATTGTATGATCAAATCTGCCGTAGAAGCTGTAGCCATAGCCTTGCTACTTTTTTATTGATGCCACCTTCAGATTTTATTAAGATTTGGCATTTTTTTCTTGAGAAAAGTTCACAGTTACAAAAGGAGCTTTTCCTAACTGCAGAGGGGAAAAAAATTTTAAATGTGCCAAAAGCCCAAACTGTGCCAACAAAAAGGCTCAGCATTCCAGAGAAAAAAAAGGACACTTTAGTAAACACAATAAAAGGAACTAAAATGGCAAATGCTTCTTCAGTCACACACACAGTCCTCAGGCTTATCTCATTAATCCTAAGTGACCATTTTGCTCCTCTGTATCAGCTCGAGCTTTGTGTGCTTTCAAGAGTATGAACCCTGAAACCATTCCTCAGGTGTCCAGCATCCACTTAGACAGAAACCTACAGAGTTGAGGGGCTTTGTATGACCAGAAAGCATCTTCAGGGCACAGCAATAAAGAGCACAGTAATGAAGCTGCAGTAAAAGGCTGATGGGTTATGTGAGAGGTCAAACTTCAGTCACGCTCCTCTCACCTTGCAGAAAGTGGGCGAGCTTTGGTGCGGAAAAAGAGATGGGAGCCCTAAGACTGGCCTGGCACTGACCTGGCTTTGGCTTCTCCAGCAGCTTGCATTGCATGGTGCTGTGTGGAAGCGTCTGCTGCTCCCCGACGCAGCATACGTGTGCTCGTATACAGCTGGGTGCCACTTAGATTTAACCGTAAGTCACCACAGGCATATTCCCGTATGCTTAGGGCCTTAATTTTTCTGATGAATATGGTGAAATGTTTGGATTCCCCAAGGAAGCTCATTTTGTGGCCATTTGGGACATTTGGTATTCAAATTGCATGTCTCTGGGCTGTGTGCAATTCAAACCTTTCAACTTTATGAGATCTGCCCATTGCTCCTGAGTACTTGGATTAGTTGTTTTGAAGGCTAGAGGCCACTTACGTAATGCAGGCAGCAAAACCTCACCCAGGCTTTTGAGCAACCAAACCCACAGCTCTCATCTGAATTGTGGAAATCTAACCAGACTTGACTCGAGGACAAGTCCACAACAACCCTAAGTGAATTGTTTCAGTAGCATAACGCTTCCCCTGTTAAAAAGCCAATGCACCTTGTTGTCCAACTGGATTTGTCCAGCTTCAGCTTCCAATCAACTGATCTCACTAACTGATCTATGCTAGGATAGATAATTGAATCCTTTTCTCAACACAAGTCATTCCAAATTTCTGGTCATGAAATTTCTGAACCTCCTCACCAATAAATCAGTTGTGGTACCTCACTAAAAGGTGCAGAGCCCAGAATCCAAATCACCTCCTTACCTCATTTCTAAGCTTTTTCTAGCACTCACAAAATTACACAAGACTTCCTTTAGAGTACTAAAAAGAAACAAAACTGGTGTTCTCACCTCATTTCCAGAGCCAAAGAAATCAGTCATCAGGAACCAAAATAGATTTATTGTGCATGGCAGATCTAGAGAGCTTGTTGTATTTATTTAAATGGACCAGTGAAGGAAGGACATTCAAAACCCTTTTTAGAACCATTCTGCATCAAAGGCGGATTTACTGAGGAGGACAAAAAGGTTCAACCCTCCTCCTAGTCCTCCCTAATTAACTCTAATCAGTGGGAGATACTTCTGCCACAGGCTAAAGGCATTGCCACATCACTGCAGAGCCCTCACATCTTATCACTGCAGTCCTGTATCCTGGTGGTTTCACTGCATTTACCCTGGTCCTCCCTCTCCTTTGGTTATTATCTCCACTTTGCTTCAAACCAGAGGATGCCAGTATTTTTCTCTTTCTGTTGACACAGACACCAGCCAGGAACTTCTGCCCTTTGAAGACTTCACTGAGGTATTAATTACATTTTTAAGGGACACACATACCTTTTAAAATCCTGCTGGATGGAGCGTGAGGCTGGGACTCATGAGAGACAGGTGCACTTAGGAACAACCACTATCAGCATCAGCATCCAGCTGAACAAACTCGTCTTTTTTTCTCCCTTAGATTCTAGCCTAAATATTTCTTAGAGCAGGATGAAATAACTGTCCTCAGCACACAAGAAACTGATTTGTGCTGTTAAACACTTTCTGTGAGGGATTGTTTTCTTGGATCTTTTTTGTACCTTTTCAGCACAACTCCCCGACAATTCCCCATTGAAGAATATTGTGAAGCATAACTTTGCAAAGAAAATTAAATACTGTATTTCTATATACAGTTGTTGCACACATGTCATATCTCAAGTTGTGCTTCAAAAATTGTATTTACAAAAGAAATACATATTTAAATATATCTTCTATGCATTACCTAGTCTGTATGGGAATAAATAAAGCAGATGTTCATTGAGGCTGTGTTTTACAGAAAGGTCATCTGTGCTGCCTTATATCTATTGGAGAGAACGTCTAGCTTAAAATCTCTGCCTGCTCCTCTCCTGTTATTTCTCAACAATTCTTACACAGTCTTTAACACAGGTCAGCTGAGCTATTTTGATAGCAGGAGACAAACTTCACATAGGTAAGGTTTTGTTACTCATTCTCATGAAAAGAAGGGCAGAGCTGATTCCTCTGAAATTTCAGCTGTAAGGAAGTGATGATTATTGTGTAAAATATCTTTTCTTAATTGGTAATTCTAGCATGTTAGTTACTTCGGAATATATAGATAACCTGCATAGAAAGTGCCAGATATTTATACATCCTGATGCCAAACAAAGAGGCAGTTGGTCCCACTGTAATTGCACTTGAGCTCATGTAGCTGGAATTGTTTCAGCTGTAGGATGATGCCACTGGTTTTAGAATACAACCCTATAGTCTGCGAGGAGATGTGTGAAAGCATGTGGCCACGTACCAGGCACTTGGCACAGCAGGCAACCACAAATTTAGCCATCTCTTAAAAATACAAGCTGAAGAAATTATTTTTTATTATTATATAAATTAGCAGCATAAAATATATAATGCTTTTTCTGAAACAGGAACGTATAAACTCTGGACCTAATCCGTCTCTACCCGGTACCCTGTGTAGGCATTCAGACATGTCCAAAAATGAGTGCCCAAAGCTACCAGGTTAGGACAGAATATTTTCTACCTCCTTTACCTTTTATCCATAATGCACAAGGCCATACACTTAGGAGGTCTCTGATCACAATGCCGACAGGGTCTGGGCTAGATTCTCTGGGTGATGTTATCTCTTCTGATGTGGCACATGGAACAGAGCTATGGCCTCTAGTCCTGTCTGAATCCTGGATGTGACCCACAGAGACTGTCTCCTCATACAAGTGGAAGGTACTGAGGGTTTGTACTGCGACTGGAGGAGGGCTGTGCATTGCCCCAGTGCTCTGCCCTGGGTGGTGATCTTGAATGTCAACTGTTATAAACTCTGAGCAATAACATCTCGTTTCATGATTTATTATCAACAGCCAGTATTGCCCATTGACCTGAAGGTGGTTTTATTGTACATCACCATGATCTGGTCACATTTCTCCACGTTAGAACTGTGCTTATCACTTCTTTTAATGACATTGAGGCTTCATGACCCAGACGGCTGTGACCTGGCTGTTGATGTAAAGGCAGATCTGGGTCCCGAAGGCTGGTGACCATGTTCTGCTGGGTGTGTGATCCCCCAAAGCCCTTCCTGCTGCTGAAGCCACGCTGCAGGTATCTGAAAGGCATTCTGCTTTTTTAATTCTTTAGGGAGTTGCAGGATTGAGGCAAATGTTTTGTTTCTCCACCTCTCTCATAACTTTGACCTTGCCAGGCATTTTTCTCTCAGCCTTTCTTCTTGTTTCACTACAGAGCTCCTACACTGGCCTCTGCTGCCTGTGTTATTGGTAGGCTGTTCCCTCCCTCTCGTTGACTTCCTTTGCTGTATTGGTGTGACCTTTTCCTGGGGTAGCTAGCTGTTCCCTTGCTATCTGGAGGTGTTTCTCTAGGGCTAGATCTCTCTTTTTATACTTCTCTGTAAGAGGGACTCGTGTCCTACAGATGATCTTGGCTGCATTTAGAGAATGTTTAACATCTCCAGAGCTATAGATTTTGCAGCTCTGCAAGGCGGGTGTCTATCTCAACTCCTGCTTCTTGAGGTGGGGTAAAAGATACAATATTTCTCCAGGGTCTCATTCTGTCTGCAGGGTCATGATTCTAATCAAACACCTTTATCAGCTATTCCAGTGTTTCAGGCATTATTCCTGGCAACAGCATCTCGCTTGCTTCTTGAGCTTTAATTCCCAGCGAGACAGTAAAAATCTTTACCTTCATTTTCTCATCTTTATCTCTCATGGTCAGCTCCGCATACAGACTTAGTTCTGGCTTCCCTGCGACTACACGGCGGGGGTGGGGCGATGGTGGTAGTGAGGGTGTATTGTCTCACATTACTTGTTCGCTCTCTTTCTAGCTGCTGCTCTATAAACTTGCTCTTCCTTGCTTACTATGGGTTCACCGCCCGGGTTCATGTATCACATGCTGTGTGATCCCATGAGAGGACTATAACTGTAGGGAGGGTGTATTGTCTCCTTTCACATTACTTGTTCGCTCTCTTTCTAGCTGCTGCTCTATAAACTTGCTCTTCCTTGCTTACTATGGGTTCACCGCCCGGGTTCATGTATCACATGCTGTGTGATCCCATGAGAGGACTATAACACTTTAGGTGTGGCTCGCTATTAAGACAATTTCTTTGGTAATGCTGATACGCCACAGAAACTGTCTTCCTGGTGTCAATAAACTCTTCTGTCCTGCAATTCTTGACTCCCTGTTGTGTTCCCAGGAGGACTTGAAAGTGTCCAGCAAGGCATTATCCACCGCAGTACTCTGAGCTGCCCAATTTCTTTGGTAATGCTGATCCGCCACAGAAACTGTCTTCCTGGTGTCAATAAACTCTTCTGTCCTGCAATTCTTGACTCCCTGTTGTGTTTCCAGGAGGACTTGAAAGTGTCCAGCAAGGCATTATCCACCGCAGTACTCTGAGCTGCTGCCAGAGTGGTGGACATGCGGGGACAAAGACTCCTTTGCACTTTCATTCTCTGCTTGAGTACAGTTAGGGGTCAAGACCTTTTACAGACAGGAGGACGAAACTGGCCAGACATGCTGGAACTGTCCAGATGCAATGGGCAGGACTTGTACAGTCACATGAACACACACACACACACATTTGCAGGGTTTGAACACTATCACACGTGCAGAGACAGACAGGAGGACGAAACTGGCCAGACATGCTGGAACTGTCCAGATGCAATGGGCAGGACTTGTACAGTCACATGAACACACACACACACACACACACATTTGCAGGGTTTGAACACTATCACACGTGCAGAGAAACAAGCACTTTATGGTGCAATTCATCTCAGCCTAAAATGCATCCAAAGAATTACTCCCCAAAAAATGCTTGTTTCCCTTCCTTCGTTCATCAAAGGATCAGAATATCTCCAGGATGGAGACATCATAAGGTGAGAGTATTTGGGAAAGGAGGAAGCTTAGAGAAATGACCCAGGGAAGAATATTGATTTTGCTCTGTTTTGCTGGGAGAAGAAGGATAATAACTCCCCGTTCCTTTGTACTTAAAAAAATGAGAAAACTCTTTCTGCTGTTTGCTGCAAATATTCAAGGCCCAAATCTTCTCTGCTGCAGCCTTTGATGTAGTTGCTACTTTCCTTTACCCAGTGCAGCTATCCCAGTAAAAGACCAGAATAGAGAACCACGCCATGTATTTTTTAAAAAATAGATGAAAAAATCAGATGAATGAAAAGCCCTGCTCTCCTGGTGTTAATGGAAGGCTTCTTTGTATTTAATACTGTGGAGAAAATTTGTCCAAGAGCAATTCAACCGAAAGTAAATATTGCCCCCTACTAGTACTGCCAAGATCAATTAGAAGTTGGATTATCTGCCTCATAAGTGCTACTATTTATGTTAGATCAATGCTGGGCTGGTTACATGTATTCACCTGAATTTCCAATACTTTTCTCTTTCCTTCCTTCCTTCCTTCCTTCCTTCCTTCCTTCCTTCCTTCCTTCCTTCCTCTTTTCCTTTTCCTTTTCCTTTTCCTTTTCCTTTTCCTTTTCCTTTTCCTTTTCCTTTTCCTTTTCCTTTTCCTTTTCCTTTTCCTTTTCCTTTTCCTTTTCCTTTTCCTTTTCCTTTTCCTTTTCCTTTTCCTTTTCCTTTTCCTTTTCCTTTTCCTTTTCCTTTTCCTTTTCCTTTTCCTTTTCCTTTTCCTTTTCCTTTTCCTTTTCCTTTTCCTTTTCCTTTCTTTTTCTTTTTTCTGTTTTTGTTTGTTGAGTTTTATTTTTTTGTAATTTCCTCTCAGTGAATGCAATGTTGATGAAAGCTCTCAGGTTGAGATCTCTGGAAACTGAAGTGGTTTGGTTATCGGCACAGCAGCCTCAGGTGTGGCACCAGCCTGTTCCTGGGGTGTTTCCAGGAGACACCCCCCAGGTAGCTCCAGTCTGATGCCCTCTGGGCAATTGGTCAGTCCAACAAAGACACTTACATGAGTGCAAACTGCAGGACGTGTCTATACCCCAAGGTTTTCTCACTCAGGTAAATAGGCTGCAGAGCTCATTCCTCACTGTTTGTGTAAGCTTAGGTCCTTATTGCTACATCAAGTTGTTTGGTGAACATGCTGAAGAAGTTGAAATTAATTTTCATTGCATACTCACACATTTTTATTAATTTTTCACAAATATTTATAGAGGAGATGTTTTTGTTTCCTCCTTCCAAGAGCTTTCGCAAAAAGTGAGTCTCGCAGTATCTACCAAGAAAGTTGCACCCCAATCCGGCAAAGCAATTAAGCATGTGCTTAAAATTACAAACTATTCCACTGACTGAAGCACTCTCCAGTCCTGATTTTTAATTATTTTGGTTATCAAAGTACAGAAGTCAAGCCAGTGATGCAGAACAGGCTTACACCACAAGTGCACAAGCATCAACACACGCAGCCAACCCCAGAAGCAACAGGTGGGGCCTGGAAAGCACATTTGTGCTTTGCATCTCTTCCAGATCCAAACTCTTGTGTCCACTTAACGCTGCACGCTCCGGTGTCGGGATGGACCCAGAGAGCTTTGCCCAAGAACCCATGGATGGCACAAATCCCCATGCATGTGCCCACAAAGCCCCCTACAACACCAAGATCTTCCATCAGGAGGGGTCCTACACACAGACCAGAGTGAGATCAGCACCGATTCTTTGGGAAAGTTCCTGTGAGATTGGGACCCTACAGCTCTGGCATGGCCACAGCAACATTTTTGTTGCTGTTGTTGCATTTTTGTGCAGCAGTGGTGCCAAAGCTTTACAGGAAATGTGCACTACATGGAGCAAAAATGGTTCAGGACACCCTGAGGAGACTCAAAGCAATATGACATTTTGTCAAATTTAATCAAATTCCACATATTTTGCCAATGTTTTCCAAACTTCATTGTCCTACAAATTTGGCAATTCTTCCTCGTCTATCCTTTCGAAACAGGATCAGCTTTCAAAGAGAAGCGCGCCCAAGGAAAATCTTTATCTTCCTTGCCAGCAGCTATGGGAACATTTTCCATCTCCTTTGCCTTTCTGTAAGAACCTTTTCCTTCCCATTTGGAATAGCCTTTAAAGGACATTCAGTCCTTCCCCCTGCTCTCCTACAGAAGGACTTTTTAGCTAAGAAATTTCCTGGGCTTTCCTTTTTGGAAGATGAATCTGCTTCAAGAAAATTAACACAGTTTGGAAGATGAGTCCTTACTCATTGCTGAGACAAAATATCCATCTTCCATAACAACGGTGAAAAGGTGATATCTCTGATGAGGGTAAAAGAACCAAATAATCCTCATACAGTCCAATAATAACTGAAAGAGCAGTGGGCTATGTACATGCACTCTCACAGGTACATTCATACCTTGGCATCTGCTGAACAGAACACGAACTGGTGAGTTGTGTTGTCTAAAAGTGCTGAAAATTTTCCTTTGGCTCATGTTGTCTGAGTGTTTGTCCTGAGAATCAGAGAACTAGGACCACTGTTGTCACAGTATAGCAGCAACTCTGAAGATTCAGTGAGCCATTACTCTTGCAATAGCTTGCATTTTTAGTGCTTCTCCTTGCAGAGGTTTTTTTTTCCATATCCCATCAGTGAAGAAATTAGGCGGGGTGAGGGGAGAGATAACTCTTCAAGAAAGTAAGAATATACATCTGTGAGTCATCGCTTGTCTTAACAGACCAGTCCTGAGAGCAGAGTGCTATAGAAATGTCTATTTTAGTCCAATAGAAAAAAAAAAGTTTGGAGAAGTGAACATTTCTGCACAGATTGTCACTACTTTGTGAATACTCACTGAAAAAGCCATGAATCTGGTACAGCTCTACAGCAGACAACTTTGGAGGAAAGCTTATTCTCCGGCCGTGAATTATGCACAGATAATTATACTGTTCTTTTTTGGCAGCCCACTCTGTGGTTCCCATCTTGGCACATCATCTTCTGTTCCAAGTCGTACACCCATTAGCTCAAGCCTGAGAGCCCTTCCCCAGGTCACACGCACAACACCCTCTGAAGGAGTGGAACCATGATGACAATTTGTCAGATATGATAACTAACAAATTAGTGCCTCACGTCGCCGTCAACGTTTGGGGTTTCTGATACAGTGCCTGTAGAGCTATTCATTAGGCATGTTTGACAGAGGGTGGGAGTGGAGAGGTTGTTTTGTCTTCCTTCACTTTTAATTCTGACAATTGCAAATACGCTGCAGGCTTCTCAGCTCAAACGCTCATTGCACTATCCTGGCTAAATCCTAGTGAGAAGAAGAAATGAGCTCTCTTGGGTGACCACTCCAGTGTGTAGGAGTGAAGCATCCTTTTCATATTCTGTCAGCGCTACAGTAAAAGCAAAAATCTTTCAAAACATCCTTCATGTATATATTCAGATTCCTCATACTTTTATTCTGCTTTAGGAACATAAGATCATTGGAGATGTCCTATTTCTAACATGTATTGTAGAAATACACTGTCAAAGTCTTTTAAAATGTTCCCTTAGATACCTCATCTTAAGAGGCAGCCAAGTTTTCAGCAGCTGTGAGGTACTGTAGTTAGCTACAACTGCTACAATTTGTTGCAGCTCAGCCTCCTGGAATAATTCCTGTCAATGAATCATTATGGATTAGGCCATACTTAAAAGGTTAATTTATATACAACCGCTGGAGCTTGTATTGACCCTTCTTACACTGGTGTAAGGCGCTGAATGTTTTATTGCCTCTCTGTATAAACAAAAGTTCCAGATAACTGCATAGCCTTGACAAGATGTTCTTAACTCTTTCAGTGATGGGCAGCCTTTCTGAGACAGCTCTGCCCGAGAAGACACCGGGAACATATCGACGACTCCTGTTTGGGGTGTCTGCTCAGCTTGCAAAGGCTGCCCCATTACATCACGGCAGTGCCAAACTGGATTTTGCAGTTTTGCATCCCTGATAAAAAAAAAAAAAAAGAAAGGAAAGCTGTGCAGGGAGAGCTTAAATCTTTCATTAGAGGAAATTACGTGATTTAAGGGAGGGATATGATTATTGTTTGTTGCTCTTGCTTCTGTCTGGAGAAAGGAGTTGTGTGCCTGGGAGGTTGTCCATTTCTTTCCAAGTCTATCACCTTCCTAATAAAAATACTACTCATCTTTAAAAACTTCATGTCACCTGATGCATGCTTAGCCACAGCACAGGTAGGTGTTAGAGCCTTAAGAATTATTTGTAAATAAATTTAACCATACGTCCTGGACACTTCTCTGCACTGTAGCTGCAAGATGACAGGCAGTGTTCAGGTACCCAAGGTATGCTTTAGTCCCCAAAATACATGGTGCTAGCATGGCTTGGGAAAGCAGTACAAACACACTGCAATAAAAGCTCAAAAGTGGTTTGAAAGTCTACAGTTGCTCTGTGCAGCAGAGATTGTGTTTGCAACCTCCTTCATGGCCCAACCATATGTTATGGGAACACAGGCTGATCTCAGCCATCTTTTCTATGTGTCAGGTGCTCCAGCGCTGCAACCTGATCCTCCCCACAGAAACACCTGCTGGTACTGCAGCCAGGACCCCCACCATCCTGAAACAACTGTGGCCAAAAAAATCAGATGAGAGAATCCTAGGCTGCATTCACCATGGGCATTTCAGGTTTCCAGATGTTACCGGAACCTTCATCCTCATCCCAGCTGGAGTACCCCGTGTTGTAACATCTGTCTCACAGCTCTTTGAGCTACAGGGATTGGGACTCTTACAGCGGACATCATGTACCTCACGTCACACCTGATTTCATTGTATGTATAGCACCCATCTGCCATGCATGCTCTCAGCCATCCCTTTCTAAAGCATCCACTACCCACATGTGAAAGCATCCTCCTTGATGCCACTCCTCTTCCCAAGGTTTAAGAGGCAAAGACAAGGGATACATGTGTCAAGTTTTTTCCTAGATGGAGAGTCCTAGTCTGTCTGAAGCCATTTTAGTTCATGTTTGCCAGAGATATTTCCATCATCTCTTCCTTCTGACCAGGAAGGGGCCAGGATCACAACTATGATCTACAATTTTTTCACAACTTAGGGTGGTTTTGGTGGGAAAAGGCCATCACTTTCTCTTCCCAAAGGGATACCAGCCATCACAGTGTTGGGGTACAGCAAATACTGTTGCTGCCGTGTGGCTATAGCTGGGTGCTGAGGTTCCTGAACTCCTGCAAGACAGATGATTCAGGGCTAGTCCAAAAATACTGTTGCTGCCGTGTGGCTATAGCTGGGTGCTGAGGTTCCTGAACTCCTGCGAGACAGATGATTCAGGGCTAGTCCAAGGAGCATGTAAGCCAGCCTCTGATATCTCTGCATATCTGGACGATATTACCTCAAGCAACCTAGTTTTCTGGGGTGGCAATAAATATGCCTGGCCATCTGCAGACATAAAACTCAAAGCTAAAACTGAAATAGTCTTAACATACAACCCCTTGGGCTACTCAGATTAAACTAAGCTACCTTATCAGAACTTGTAAACCCTACCCTCACATATCTAACAGTAGTCTTCCCTTCTGCCAAGACAGTAGAGCATTGTTCTCCTCTGGGTACGAAGAATACAAGCAAGACCTCTGTCTCCTCCTCCCATGTACCCAGAAAGCACAAGGATACAGGGACCTACTGTAAAATATAAAAATCTTCCCTCAGTCAGAGCCTGTCCTCTTCTACCCACAAACATCCTGAAGTTATAGAAGAAATTTTTTGTCTATCCGAAGAAACATTTTTACCAAGTACCATGCTAAGAAATTTCCTTCCTTCATCCATGAGATTACCAGAGGGCTAAGGGGCCTTTTCTGCAAAAGCCATGTGTCAGTCCCACACAGTGGGAGGCCTCTGTTGTTAAGCCCAACACTAACTGTTCCTGGGCAGGTTATCACAGAACCACGGAATCATGGGATCATCTGGTTGGAAGGGACCTTTAACGTCATCGAGTCCAACCGGTCACCCTGCACTGCCAGGGTCCCTAAACCATGTTCCTCAGCACACATCTACACGTCTTTTAAACACTTCCAGGGATGGGAACTCAGCCACCAGTACCTCTTTGCTGCTGTTTGCTCACATATCTCTGCTCTGTGTAGAGATTCTGTATCTCCCTCAGGCTCAAATGAGGCTGCAGACCAATGCTGTCCTTCCGGGGGTACTCACCCACACAAACAGAGAAATTAAGAAACCAAAGCCACTTCCTCAGGATCTCAGATGAATGGAGGTGGCACACCACTTTATACAAAAAATATATATATTTAATAGCAACTGTTCACTTAGATCAGATAAAAACTGCCAGCCTGGCTGAAAATTAAATGCAATATCAATCTGGATAACAAGAAGAACAAGTCAGCATGCCCAGAGTGCTCTGTTGTGGCACTTTGCTGCTGCGAGACCCCTAGCAGGGCTGGACAGGCTGGTGGCTGGAACAAACATTTGAGAGGTTTTATCATGGGAGCATGACTGAGTAAGCACAAAAGTGCTTCTTGATCCTGCTCCTACTCCTGCGTCTCCACTCTGGGTTATGGGGACATGACATGTCTGTTAGGGTCAGTTTTGCATAGGGAGGGTTCATTCACTACTTGTTACCGTGTCCACACCCAACTCTTGGCTGCTAGAAGGGATTTATGATGGGGTGAGTTATTTTTGCTGAAAATAAAGGTATTTCTGCTAGAAAGAGAAAATGAATCGAACTCCTGCACCACAAAAGCAGATAAGCATCCAGCTATATTTGAAATTGGGGGCTGCTTTAGAAGCCTAAAGCAGGTCAGCCTTTTTTCATAAAAACTATTTGGAGAGAAGAAATAAGTCTCCTCCCATATTCCCTGGATAGAAACACAACACAGAAGGGGAGGCTTGCTTTCCTACTGCCATCCTGCCTGAGCTCAAGGCCAGGTTTCCCCTGAGAAGAGGCCCAATACACTGTACACTCTTTTCAGCGGCAAGACATCTCTTGCGGAAGCCCTTCCACTTGTTGTAGATAATAAAATATTTATTTGCCCAGAGATTTGGACCTCTCTTCCTTATTTCACATTAGTGTGCTAATCTCTGGCAGCAGAGTAAGTCTCTCTCTCCCTCACATGTGAGCAAGTGCTCTCCTCCTCCAGTTCAATGGATATTTATTTTTCATATGAAGCAGACTAACTGGAACACCAGAGTATCTGGTTACCTGGGGGCAGTGCATGATGCTGAGATGATGTGCAGCAAACAGACAAAGAGTTTAAAAGGTGGTCTCTACCTCCCATTTTATACGGTGTAGTTGCCATGGGGTAAAATGGGGTACTTGCATGTCTTAGCAGTCTTCTTAGGCCACATACAGTGGGAATCTATATAGTTTCAAAACTAACTCTGCTCCTCTGAAAGGCTTTCCTCTAACGTAAAGTTTCCTCCTCTGATGGGACTGAAGTCACATTTGGCTAATATCCAATTTTTTTCCTAAAAAATGGCATGGAGCTTAGGGATGATGAATACGCAAAGCCACAATCACCTCCCCGTCTCTCTTGGCTTACACGATACCCCTCCAAAACAGAGACATTTCTAGCACATTTTTTGTTCTGACACAGACCTCTCTCTGGGGAATTGCAGGGTTTTTGTCTGAGAATTTCTGTCATTGAATTCTTGAGTCCAAGACAGGAAAAAAAAAAAAAGTTTTCAAAGACCTTTCTGAAATTGCTGTGCATTTATGAACTTGAAAAAAAAAAGCAAATCTCAACTGTATCACGAATGCTGTGTTCTTCATACCCAATAATCTTAGAAAGTCTCACAGGACCACTTACATGAGTGGACAATTACAAATGCAAGCAAGAGGACCACGGTTTGTCTCCTAGAAAATATTTCAAACTTTGACAGAGGGCAAGTCCTACTCCTTATCACCCTTTCCCTAAGAAATCAGCCATTGTAACTACCTTGGAAGCTGGCTGTACCTAGAATGCTACTGAGAGCGTTTTCCCAGCATTGCAAAAAAAATTGTCATGACAACATATTATTAATAACTAAACCTGCTCCTGTTTTTCCTCTGTGGCACCAAAATGATAGAAACTACTTAAAGCAGGGAAGATAATAATCTGCTTAATAAACATATTTGATTGTGGAAGACAGTGCTTCTAAAGCTTTTCTAGTTGAAGAACCACTTAATCTGTATTAAAACCAGAAGACAACAAGGGTAATCTCAGAACTTTTGGAAACTGAGTTCATTTATTTTTGTCAAACTCTTTTGTTTGAAGATTTGAGAATGGAAGAAAGCACATATGCAAGAACTCATGTTTATTTTTGCAGTATGCCATTGACTGGAGTGGACCAGAGTATTGGCACCTGTGGCTTGGTTGAAAGAATGCTTTGTTGATGACAATTACTGGTGTATTTTGCCTCCTGTACTGGTTCCAGCACAGCCCTGGTTTGTAACTGCCCACCTCTGATGGCTGTTCTCAATAAACTGATTGCTATCTATCTCAGGCATGACCATCACTAGGATCAGCGTATTTAAAGCTCCACAAACTGGTATGGCTGTAAGACGCTTCTTTTCAGCGTAGACCAGCAAAGCCATGACCATCTATGCAAATCTCACCTAATCTTGATCTCTCCTCCAGGAAGTGTGCTGATGGCCACCTGCAGCTGCAAACTCTAATGTACACAGGGCATGAGGGCACTACCTCCTGCGTAAGCATCCCTGTCGCTAACCCTAACAGCTGCAGCAGTCAGGCTGGGGCTTACACAGGGAGGGGTTCTTCTGACCCACACCAGGCACCTTTTCAAAAGAGGACTGAAGCAGTCTGGCAGGGTGTGAGACAGCAGTTTGCACAGTTACTGTTCAACCTGTACCTATGCTGTGACTGAATATATGCCCTCAGGTCTACAGAGAGCAATTCACAGCCTTTCTTTAAAAAATGTGTTATATTGGAAAGCATTTACTGTACTACAAAGCCAGTAACTGGGTGTGTCTGTTGAAACTCTGAGTCATTTCTGAAGTCCACTCCAAAGCCAAGTCATTTGAGCCCTAACGGGTAAAGGAGCAGTTAAGCAATTACTGCAGAACTGCAGTCCACACTGCTGATAAAAAAGAAGGGCTCAGGTTGTTATCAAAGCTCAGAGAATTGGCCACCCCCATTTTGATGTTAATCAATAAGGCTAAGGTTTTAATTGACGCCTTTGACAATTTTGTTGCAATATGAAGTAAAATAAAATTGGGTCTGGATTCATTTCAGTCAACCCAAGTTGTAATTATTGGTCAAAAGTCACAACGCCAGACATATTTATTGTTAGTTATCTCAGTAATCTTTAACCTTCCATAGCAAAAGATCTCCAAAGAGAAATAGAAAACAAACAAGGGTTGGGCATTAAAACATAATGACTCAACTGAACCTGCACTAGCTTAAGGCATTATTTTCTCTTCTTTTGTTTTAAATGACCCTCCAAGCTTATAAAGCAAGCTTGACATCTGTATCATAACAAAAAGGTGTTAGGTTAATAATGATCTTGTTCACAGAGCATCTGTGAAAGCATTAGGGTCTCTGAAATTCATGGGTCTGGTCAAATCAAAACCAAAACCATCCCTTACCACTGTGTGAGAACTTCACACATTGCTTAAAAGCCCGGTTTGAACTAAGGGTGTTCATTAAGCCTGTGTGTGTGTTCCTCTTTGTTAGGGACTGAAAGGGTAGATGCTTTAGATATTGTGCAAAAAGCTCTGAAAAAGTTCCTATCACTGTGCTGAATTCATATGCCACTTGATATTACGTGCACCAGAGCACATAAGGTATGTCCAGAGAGAGATCACTCACCTATCCTTTAAATATGCAAACTGAATCATGAAATGTCATTGGCACAAACAGAACTAGATAGCACTTCTGCCAGCAAAGTAGATGAGCTTGAGCCTAAAGCTCTAAGGAGACCTGGGTTCAAACCTCAGCACTGACTTTCTGTTTGACCACACGTCAATTAATTACTCAGATAATCTTTGCAAAGTGATGTGAGATCTTTGAGTGAGGGATGGTGTAAGAGCAAGGTGATACAAATTTTGTTGATCCATGGTGTCTCTAAACACATTACTAAAAAAAAGAATAATATAAAAGAGCTGTGTGAAACTATGATTTAATTTCACAGGGATTCATTTCACTTTGTTTTGGAAAGGAATTACGCACTCATGTTTCATTTTGACTTTTGGAGTTCAAAAAATGCAGCTTTGGCTCTATGATGATCAGTAGATTTAATAAGACACTTTCAAAGAAGATGTTCAAGCCCTTGATGAACCAAGGCTGTGGCTCACAAATTTGCAGGAACCGAGAGAATGTTAGTTGGCTGTTGGTTCGGTTGTGGGGTTTGTTTTTTTTCTCTTGGAATGAATCACCTACTTTCACCTGGTTTTGAATTGACACCATGAGAGAGTACTTTTGGCAGGTTTTTTAATCCAAACCCGTGAGTCCTCCTAGCACCTAAATACCGCGGAAATAGTTTTAGAAATTCAGGCAGATTAGAGACAAAAAGAGAGAAAAGAAGTGTGTAAGGGAAAGAAAAACTTCCCAGAGGGCTAGCAAATCTCAGAAACCTTTTGACAAACGTGGTCTGAGTTCCAAGTTTGCAATGAAACCTGAAGCCAGGCAAGTTTCATATGATTTGGGGCTCTGCTATGAACATTTTGCGCAGCTCTAGCTAAAAGGATCTGTCCTGCTGTGCTGCACTCTGTGCCCTCTGTGCAGTGCATTTGTCACTGTGCAGAACAGAGGAGGGGAGTACAGATCAAAGGCGGCAGAGAAAGATGGGCTCAGCAGCATCTGATGATCAAGGTGCCCCTTAAAGTTTTTGTGGTTTTCTATTTGTTGTTAAATATTTTTATTTGGGGGTGGATGGCGGGGGGAGCAGGGAGAGATGCAGAGAGGAATCTGCAACCCTTCAGTTCTGTGTTTTGCCGATCATTTCCGTCCTTTGCACACTGAGCCTGATCATCAGTTAATGCCCTAGCTCCCATGTAGAAGCACATATGTGATCCTCACATACAGATGATCAGCCTGATTCCTTTCTGGATAAACCCTTGTCTCACAGAGCAGGCCAGCTTTTAGAAGCCCATTTCCAAAACACTGTTTGTGATGCTGCAAAGGAAGGATTTGGTTTAATTTCTGTTGCCCTGCTTATGTGCACAACTCTTCAGGCAATCATAAACATCACCTGCAAAATCTTCCTGACAGTACAAATTTGCCTGTAGCTATGAGGTTCAGTCATACACAACACGCCTTCCTTCTAGTCTCGTTGCTCTTAGAACAGTGCCGGGCACATTTTCTGTTTGCATTATGCTTAATTCATAGACTCAGCATTTGGCATTGTTTGTAAGTCTATCATTATCTTTGTTCATTTGACATCAAAAGCTTCCCTTCATGTGTGTGTCTATGAGCTCGGTGGAGCCTCTCTATCAATCAATCAAGCAAGCAGGCAATCAATCAACGTGCAAGTTTCTGGAGCTGCTAAATACAACAAGAGAGCATGTCAGGCAGATACCTGGCTTCTAATTAGGACTAGGTATTATTCTAATTTCTCTGACTTGTTCTGTACTTCATAGAACCTGGGGAAGTACTTTGTCATTAACATGTCAATAAAGCAATACAAATGAGGCTGGAGGGAAATAGCAGCTCCCAGCACCACAATGTCAGCCCTGGTCTCTGACGCATTCTTCTGCTGGGGGGTGGGAGCGGGGAATGCACTTTCAGACATAGTTGATCAAAGAAATATCATATACAATAGATTTTCTTTTCCTCACTCTAGTGGCTGGGTGGCCCATTGCGATTGATTGGATTTTATGAATTAAGTGAATAAGCGAATGCACAATGACAAGGAGGTTGTGTTACAAAAGCTAGGATGCGAGATTCTGCGTCCCTTAAACCAGTGTCAGTTGGGAATAATTCCACTGACAGCAATGGAGTTACACTAGATTTCTTCTGAGGCAGCTTAGATCTGGCCTGCCTTGTGGGGGTTTTGGGTTTTGTTTGGTTTTTTTTTTTGGTTGGTGGTTTTTTGGGGTTTTTTATGACATTAGTTTAATTTAATTATTTAAGGCTAGCCCTTTATGCCTTACTTTAAATGTACTATGATATATTTTCTCAAGGTAGACAAAATTTCCTAATACAGGTCATTAATGCAACATTAACACTTTTAAATCTTTGGAGAGATGAGATGCCACTGCTGATGGCGTGAAAATGATGAGATATGTAGATTAACACAGAGTAAGATAAAAACATTCAACTGTAAAAGCAGGAGGAGAAAAAAATCCTTTTAACATCTTGTGTTATTTGGAAATATCAAAACCATCTTATTTCTTTTATTCCTATGTGATATTTGTAAAATAGAACAAAAAAATAAGGATGAAATACTAGGGATCCTGAAAGCGTATGTCTGGAATTAGAAGTATCCATCTAATAACTCTTCCCATGACAATGTACTTTCTCCTGCCCCCTGGAAATTTCTCCGCTGCACAGGTGACAAAGAAAAAAAAGCAAAAATTACGAGAAATAATAGCTTTGATGACTGTAGGACATGGCTAAGCAAAATTATTTTGCTTAGTAAATTATATATCGTTATTCTTAGGTGGTTGCATAACACAAATAACTTTAAGGAAGAACTGTTCTGTTCATGAGATTTAGGGATTGTTTAATGCATGAATGAACTGCTGCCATCTTCTGACTTTTCTGAGTTCTGCAAATTAAAAAGACAATTTTCTACTGTAATCAAGTGCCCTGGGGAAAATACTTGTAGTGTTAAAACTTGGAGGCACCAAGGGTTTTTTTTAATAATTTTTGAAGATTATTAAGTTCTTCGGGCGTCTTTTATAAGTATATAAAGAAAGACTGAAATTGGGGTATGGATATATTGGTGGGTTACCATGAAAAGAAGTAGATGAGAACACTTCCATCATTGCCTGAAAATTGCTCTTTATCAGAAAGTTAGACCCAAATTTGCTCCTCTACAGCCATATGGACAACTCTACTAAATCACTGAGTGTAAATGGGGTGAAAACATGACTTAATGAGCTGGAGGGGATCCTGAGATTAGGATGTCATTTGACAATGCAAGCTCCAAGGAAAGGCTCATACCTTACACTTTTTTTAAAAAGAAGCAAAGGAAAGGTCTGAGTGAGGAAAGATTTGAATTTAAGCAATTCAGTTTAAAAATTTTCACATCTCTTCAACTTTATAAGAGGCCAAGCTGGAATCTGAGCTCTGAGCATCCACAGCCTCAGGGGCATTTGAAATGAGTAGACAAATTCTGAAGTTTGGGCCCTTTTGAGTATCACTGCGCTTTTTTTGTTGGTTTGTTTTCAGATTTTTTTGCTCATAAAGGCTGGATATATAATCCTATTCATTTATCTATCAGCCTCTCATCTGCCAACAGGGAAATTCAGGGCTCTCTTAAATTTAATAGTTCTTGTTGAGGAATAAAGACATTAAGGACTACTTTAAATGAACTGTGTCTTCTGTCTGACATATTAACTGGTTTTGGATTGCTTTGTCCTTCCATGTGGACCCTACTCAGCTAGGATTGCCTGAAAAAAGGCTCTGCACTGAGTCCAAAGACTAGCTACTCACATGCTTCAGGACGAGTTGTGAGGATATGCCTGGAGAGAAAAAAGGTTAGGAGAAATAAACTTTAGGGCAAATGGTAGAATGTTTTTGACTGCCACGTCCCAGTTGTGCTCAGCACCAGCTGTTGCCAAAGTTTACAGCTGATTTTGGAGTGGCCTCTTCACTCAGTCCTGGGTCTGGCTATCTGGACACTGATTTTGGTACCTGATGGGGCTGATCCCCACCGGGCAACCCCTGCTATCACACCCTGCCAAGGGAGGCATCCTGCCAGAGCGAGGACATTCTGCAAGCGTCCATCCTCCTTTAGGAAACAGACGTTTTTTGAAGAAAGTTCCCTGGATCTCAACGTGCATCTGAAAGGGAACTGCTTTGGATCATTTAATAAACTCAGAAACTCACTGGGACTGCACGTAGTCGTAAGGAGCAAATTACATTAAAAATATCACAGATACATACATTATCTTGACAAAGACCTCCCTCTACTTCCCTAGGAGATGTACCTCTACCCTCTTTAATTTCTTTGGTTCTGAGGAAGAAGAACACCATGACCAAATATGTTCTGATCTTCAAACCAATAGGAAAGAAGCAAAGGATATAACATAGCTCTTCCCATGTGCTCCTTTCCTCTCTAGCAGTTGCCCAAATCATATAGAGATGATGCGACTTTCAGTGGGGCTCTCTCATATTCCCAAGTGAGATAGGGTGGAAATGGAATATTCCCTTTGCCACATGAATAGGTAAGTAGACCAGGCACCAGAGCAGGTACGAGAAAGCAGGTACTCCAGGGTGCTTCTGTTGGGACAGGAAGAAACCCCAGGCCAGACAGTGCCTCTGAGTGTTGGGCTTTTTGCGGTCACAACCACAGGCAACCTCTTGCTCCAGTGACATTGCAAAGCCCTAAAGCCTCCTGAGATGCATCTTCATTCCCAGCAGCATCTCACTCTGCCAGGCCACACCTAAAAAAATAAAAAGGAGGTTGGTCTTGTGGTCATGGCTTTTGACTTGCATTTCAGACATTTGGATTTTCTTTGCTATTTTGTGTGGTCACAGGAAAAAAAAGTTAATTTCTCTGTGCCTCGATTTCCTCATCTGACATTCTAGGGTGCAAATTTTGTTACCCACCCTCCCCTTTGCCCTTCACCTCAGTTAAAAAAGAGCAAAGCACTCTTCATCATGCCTTTCTGCGGGTGGCTAGGAGCCCCTTGAGGCATGGTGACCCTCTCTCACCCTGGCAGCTTGCACCATCATGCCTGCACAGTATTTACAGCTCTCCTGTGCCAGCCCCACTGCCAGCTGTGAGAGTGCCAACATACTTCCTTTTCTATTGACTGGAGAGCCACGAGACAAGGCGGCTTCTGCCTGTGTGCTG
>NW_010398303.1:52861-65126 GCF_000710305.1 Buceros rhinoceros silvestris | reverse complement strand
TGAACCGGTGTTGGCTTATGAAGCACATTTAACATCCAAAGGCCAGCTGTGCTCCATTCCATCCCTGAAATCTTGAGCCGGTGAATAAAATGAATGAAATGTAAGCGCAGCTTTATTAGGTTCTTTTATGTAGTCACCTCAGGCTGCACAGGTGTGCTAGGAGCTGTTGGGATGTTAGATGTATGCGCCTGGTACGTGGTTAAATGATGCGGGGGCTTTTCATCTCAGAAGCACACGACAAGGGAGAGGAAAGCTCTCATTTGCCTGTTCAGAGAGACCGTTGTCCTGGGCCTTTAGGAGGTATAAGGCTGAAATACTGACAGCATGTGTCTGTCAAAAATACTCTTTCCTTAGTCCTGGCTAAATTCCAGGGTGGGTAAATATATTTTATTTATTCACATCCTTTATTTATGTTTCAAAATAATGTAGTATCTTCTTCTTCCTGTCTTAGACTACTGGCAGTTCTGCCTGAGACACCTGTACCCTCCCATCGCAGGGATGCCTGCAGCTTCTCTGTGCTGCTTCACTGTTTGGAAAGACCTTCCAAATACCTCAGCAGGTTTCCACATTGTCTTTGGTTAGGAAAGGGGTTTCTGCCATGTTACAAATCCTAACCCCAAGAATCATAGAGGAGAATTTTATGTTATTAGCTGATACTACTAAGGGATGAAAGTGACAGTTTTTCCACATGCTGTTCCGCTCCCCTCTGCCATCTTGTGCCATTAAACTGAAGATCCAACTGTTTGTCATTCTACCCAGGAACATGCACAGCTTCCGTCAACTACACAGCTTAGAAAGAGCCTACTTGCTTGACAAGAAAAGAACAGATTCCCTAGGACACCCTTGAAAATTGGTCTCCACTTGCCCAAGAAATTGACCTTTTGTGAAACTTCTTACATTTATTGACTGTGAAAGAAAAGAAACCAAGATTTTAGAAGCAAAATAAGTTAAAGGTTGGTGTTTTTTCCCCAGCCTCATGAGTGTTTACTGCAAAATGTTTTGAATCACGCTTGCTGCTGCCTTCCTCAAGAAACCTGGCAAGACCTTGTGGTGATTTACACTCCTTGTTTGTAGACATGCAAACTCTGGCCTGTTAAGACCTCATGTGTTAGAGCTTCCACACTTACCGCATCCACCAGTAGCCAAACTTGTCACGACATCTGATGAATGGAGTCATCTGAAGCCTGTGTGGCACAGAGACCTAGGAGCCCAGAGGTTCCGGCTGACATCTCTCATGGACAGTTTGTTCTAGAATAAATTGAGTCTATGTACTACTTTTTAACTCAAGGATCTCTTCCTTCATAATGCTGGTAAGAGGACAGCAATGAGGTGCATGATGCCCTGGCAGCAGAGGATTACCTTGTTCTTGATGCTCTTAGCTCTATCTTCCATTGCTGAGCAAGAACTCAGCCCGCCGCAGGCCAGTTTCAGTCTTTCAACAGCAAAAGCCAGGGAGCACAAGGCTCAGAGCTGCCAACCAGTCTTTATCTTGGAAGATGTGGATTCTGTCTAGTACCCAGTTTGGATTTTGGGGGGAGCAGCAGTTTGAGAAAGTAGCTGAGGCTTGACATTTCCATTCATGTTTATCGAGTAGAAAGTTGAAGATCATGGAGGACTTGATGTATTCTTGATAATATTTTTTATAAACTGTAGAATTTCATACCAATTCTGTTGTCTTGACTGGACTTATAATTACACTCAAGCTGCGTATTATAAACTGATTTGTCAAAGCACGTGGGGAACACTGTAAACATCAGGAGTGGTAACCTTGGACCAGCAAACATACATGTAGTTCTCTAGGTTTGCCTGGAGTTTCGCAGTTCTCTGGGTGGGCAAAATGATCTGCTTACCAATGACCCCAAACAGCTTGTGAAAAGAAACAATAGGGCTGAAACACTTTATGCACATGGGAAATAATTAAGACATTAAAAAATTGTTCTCCACATGTTATGTGAGAATGATTCCTCCCCCTCACTTTCCAGTGCACTGGGGAGATAGTAGCTGTAAGAGAAAGCCAATGGGTTTTGTTTGTTTGTTTGCTTGCTTTCAAATTGCAGCCTGAAATGTTTCTTTAATTAAATCCAAAGGAAAGAAGTTGCATTACTGATTTCCCCGGAGAATCTTCTGGTTGATACAAAGGTGATAGAAGCCTTCTGACCTCTTCAGAGGCTGACTTCAAGCACCTTCCCTGTGTTGTCATCTTACATTGCTGGACACAGATGCAAGCTAAGAAGTAGATATAAAAAATTGTGGAGCTCTAAGTGTTTGGGCAAATAGCAACAAGAACTGCTGGCTAAAACAAACCTTAAATCCAGGCAAGTGTACCAGTGTAGTACTGAAACTTTTAGCGCTTTCCTTTTTGGCCTGCCTTCTATCACCTGCTTTGTCTGTCCTTGAGGGCATTGCCACCCCTTGCCTGGTGTACTGTAACTGTCTTTTAATTACTGTTTTCTGAATTTCTCTCCTGATTCTGACCAGTACTGGAGGAGCAGAGTTGTAAACTGAGTGAGTCTCACTGCTGGAAATTCACCTGACAAATGACTGTTCTTACAGGGCTTCAGACAGGATAAAAAAGCAGAAAAAAAATAGATATTTTCGGATTAATTTTGCAGTCACTGTTGTGGCAGGCCAAAGATACTTGGACAGCCCACATACCCATCTGCATTACAGAGTGCTTACCTGAGCTGAAGTGTCTTTTATTTTATTTTATTTTATTTTACTTTATTTTATTTTATTTCTGGCTTATCATTACTTTGAACAGAATTTTGTCAGGTCCAGGAAGGGAAGGCAAGGACATAGCTGTTGGCTGAGTCTGTCTCCTGCCACCTCAACAGAAGGGATGAACGTATCAGGGGCTGGTTTGCCTCAAGGTATCCTGTGGCAGTTGTTAGTCCTGTTACCACTGACCAGCTGACAGTGACTCCAGCTCCTGGTTATGGCCATATAGAAAGTATAAATTAAGGATTGGAAACCCAGAGACAATGATTATTTTGAAAAGAGTCAGCTCCCCGACTATGTCTTTGCACACGCGCTTGTGATTTTGCTATGAAGGCTTTCTCTGCCCATCATTCCTGCAGACGATGAACCCCAGTTGTCGATGAATCTTTCAAAGATCTGAAACTAATCTTTCAGAGACCTGCTCTGGGGCCTTCTGTATTAGAAGAGAATTTACAAAGGAACATGTTAGAAGATTTTACAGCCAGCAATGGTTCTCAAGGAATCGTGCTTTAAAAGAAAAACTGTTGTTTAATGGTGTAAAAATTCTTTCATTCTTGCAAAGCCTCAGATTTTCTTGCTGCAGCACATTTGTTCTTAAATGTCAGACTCCATGCACGCAGCCCAATTTGGTATTTATATGACGAACACTGCAAACCAATGCTCCTTAATATAGTTGCAGCACTGTGATAGGATTATTTCCCCTGTGAAAAAGCAGGATATTAAGTCCCTTAAAAGATATGTGAAGTATGGCGGGTACTCAGCAATTTTACAAGACCGAGGGAAAAAATGATACCTTGATATGCTGAGTTGAGGCCATTTCTAATTTTTGACAGTTTACATTTCTGAGATACCTGGTAAAACCCCTCTTTAGTTAGCACCACTGGTGCAAATTAAACTCTAAGCAGTGAGGGTGTAGATCTGGAGTAATTCCATTCTGAATAACAGAGCTACTTCAGACATACCCTAGACCCACTGTTACACAGGTGACACGATGGAAAAAGGCTGGGAGAAGAGTTCATCTCATGAAATGATGATTCCCAATGGCTGGATAATTCCTGTGTTTATTCTCAGGGCAGTTACAACCGGTGAGGCAAGGGACCTATCCTCTGAGAGGAAAGGGCTTTATTTCAGGCTGGATTTGTAAGACAATCTGAAAGAGAGAACTCGCTCAGAGCCATACAACTCCGTGTCTAATGGGGGTTTGTGTCACGGGTCCTACTTTGCTGGGCGGGAACTGGGTCACAAAGATAGAAATTGCTCCAGGGCATTGAGAAGCCACAAGCCGAGGGAGGACCACAGTCTGATTGGGAGGGTGAGGCAGGTGCATCAGCTGCATTGGAAGGAAGCACTGAGGTAAAGGTAGGTGTGTACAAAACAACTGGTTGGGCTTTTGCATACGGTTGGGCAAACTCTTTGCAGGATGGGAAGAGTGTACGTGTGTGGGGATCAAGAAATGATTGTTTGATGCTAAGTTTCAGGCTGCCATTCAGCCAAGTTTCCATTCTTCTTCCACCCCGCTCCCAAAGCAGTCAGATTAACAACAGGGTGATGCAGCTTCTCACTTGCTGGGGCCAGATTCTGCAAGCTCGTCTATTGAAGCAGCCACTGGCCTCCACAGGGGTCCATAGAGGCAGCGTGACTGTGTTTTAGGGAGGGGATGAGAGATGTTGATCTGGAAGGGAGCCGAGGCCAGCTACCCAACAAGAGACATCCCCTTTGCCCCATCTTCTCCATTTCTTCCCTTCCTTTGCTTGTCAGTCAAGCCGTGACTTTGCCTTCACAGGAAGGGCTGGAGTGGTATGTTGCTGTACGTCCTCTCCAGCTCGTGGTGGCTGCCTCTCATTACTGCCATGTTGCTAAGGCTTTTGTGACTCTTGTCCAAGCCTAGCAGCTGGATTTTGGCAGCCTTCCAGGCACTTCCACTAATGTAACTCAGAGTTACTGCAGGTTTTCTCAGGAGATTCAGGATGCTGCCGGATTCTTAGGGATGCTCACTTTTTCTGGCTGCACTTCTCCAAGGCTTTAGCTTTAATTCTGGGTACTTTACATCTCTGGAGTCGATAGAATAGGGACCTGTGTGCTTCTCCCTGATTATGTATCACACCAACATTTCATCAGAGCAAGGCACTGCTCTGGTGATGTATGACACTACCACATCATCAGTCAGCCATCGCAATAATGATGCATTAGCGTAATATGCCTTCAGGATGGAGTTGTACTGATGATGTATTTTCAAAAAGATGGAGTTCCAGAGAAAAGAAACAGTCTGGAGCTAATTCAGTATGAACATGGCTACCAAGAGCACACAGTGTGCAGCTGATTGGGATAAGAAGGATGACTTTACATTACCCACTCTGACCCTGATCCTTGCTTTTCCCCTTTTAATCTTTCCTTCTTCTTTCCCCCCTCCTTGCTTCTTTCCTCCTCCACTAGCACTTTTCCTCTCTTACTCTTTGTTCGTCTTTCTCTTCTTCTTCTTCCTTTTTTTTTTTTTTCACACTGGTGACTCTCATGGCCACTGGCTTTATTCATATATTCTTGTCTCTCACAGTCTGACCTTGTGTCATGCTGTATAACTTAATATTATCCCACTAGAAACTTTTTCCCCCCTCTGAGTGAGATAATATTAAGGTGACCTGTAAGTGCAATAGATAAAAATCTCCAGGCCATCTAGGCAGTGACATTAAAAATCATCACAACCCTTAAGTGATGGAGGGGGGTAAATCTTATGGGATCTTTTCTTGGCAGAGGCAGCAAATGTGGGCTGAGGAGTGGCTACCCCTGGGATTTCTCATAGCCTTCAGCTTCTGGAAGATGAGAAGTGTGTTAACCCATTCACACAGCTAACAATATTAAAACAACAAACAGTGCTCAATCAAACCCAGATTGTCATCTTTCATTGGATAAAAAGTAACCTTTATAATAAACATTTCAACTAATAAAGACTACAAAAGTAATTATGCTATTAGCTCAATAGCCCCTGACACCCAGACATTCATTTCAAAGTAACTTTCCTGCAGTGTTTAGACCGAGACAATTGAATGACAGAAAGATATTATACCAAGACGAAACACAAATAAAATTGGCTTCAGTCTCGTCTGGAATTCAGGCTATACATGGAACTCAGATAATGCCCTCAGTCTAGTACTAACATGTTTTTAGCATCCACCTCAAGAATAGATGAATTCTAGGAATTTGATCTTTCAACGCTTTTCAATGTATATTCTGTGAAACAAAAGTATTCCACAATACCTCGTAATACCAAAGCACTTTGGAATAAATATTCACTACGGAAAATACGAAATATCTTTTGTGACATTTACAGTCATTTTCAATTTTTATTTTTACTTTACCTCACCTCTTGATTTACTAATACTGTTATTTATTCAAATTACATTAATACTCAGAGATTCCAATCAGGATATGGCAACCCATTGCGAAAGGACCAGGGCGCACACACTTAAAAAGGCAGTTCTTGCTTGGGAACTTAATCACTACATTCTACTGAGTGCAAGACTTCTCTTCATCTTTCAAGTGAGTTAAAAATCTTCTGAAAAATGCAGGGGCTTGTAGCCCTGGTGGCTGAAATCATCTGTTTATTCATGTATAAGACAGGCACATCAGTGTGCCTTCGCACTGAGCTGAACTGACACAACAAGTGTTGATTTTCCATGTCTAGCTTGTGGCCTCTCTGCTATAAAAGCTACTAAGCAGGTCAGCTGTGGAGACATGCAGAAAATGGACTGTAGCCTCCTCTGCTCATTTTCCATAGCCTACCATTTTCACTGCAGTCCGGACCAGGAAGCAGTGACCTGCAAGCCTGATGTAGTTCTGCTCTTGCTGCTCCAAATTAATTTCCAGTTAAATTGTTCAGTTGGGAAACTGTACTATTGTTAGAAGTGATGTCTCGCTTTTCATCTGATTCCTCCATGTGCTAATTCATCCTCAGCTCATCCAGATGGAAAGCCAGGTAGTTTTATTCCCATTTTACAGGTAGTGAAATTGAAGCAAATTTAATTGACATACTCCAAGTCATAAAAAGGAGAAGCATGGAGAAGCTTAGGAGTCTGCTATTCTCAAGCACAAATTCTGCTTCAGCCCAAAAAAGCCAATTCTGCATTTCGTTTTTACCCCTTCTGAAATACAGCTTCTAAAAATCTACTCATTAAGTATCAGCATGAATAATCTTGCAATTCTTTGATGTTCTTTTCCCATAAACCATCGTGAGTTCCTCTACCAGTAGTAGGTCATAAAGGTTTGGCTTGCGCAATAAATGCTGCCATATATAGTGAAGGGATGATCTCTGTTGCTTTCTAGCACCAAAGCTCTAATTGGCTGGTGAGATTGATTAACATGTGAAGCAAAGCTAAGGTCTTTAATCAATCTTAGAAGTCATTTATTGAGAGTATATGACAAAGCCATAAAGGTTATTGCAAATGACATATTTTAATATTAAAACCAGAACCTTCCGCCTTTGTAGAGGTTTGAATATGCTTTTTTTTTTTCCTGTTTATAATAAATTAAGATTAAAATTAAAGAGATACAAAATAAAAGGATGAGTTCAGGAATGTATGCCTTTTTATCATTAGTCAGTAATATCCAGAGCACTGAAATTCCTTGTCCCAGAATGCCTCAGAGCCCAGCCCAAGGTTCATTCACCCCAGCTAACACCTACTGTCACTCCGAAGTGGTTACTTATCTTCATGTCTGATCTTGATGAGAAATTGGAAAGCACTATGCACACTATTCTGATTTCTCTCTTTGTAGAAGCAGGGCTGAATAAAGTATAGGTGGTTAAACGAAATGTCGGTCTCAGTGTATAAAGAAGTCATACGCTGAGGGCTGATCCCCTGCTCTGCAAGGCAGAAAGGAGCATTTATCCTGCATAGATATCAGATTCAGGATGGATCCTCAGGGAAGGCTGGAGGTTGTAAAGATAAACCTGTTCCTAAATCTGAAAGCTCACTCAGCCCGGGACTACGCTTCTATGTAAGGAAGGGCTTTGCCAAGAAATTGCATAAGCATCTGACAGCTTGCTAGCTGGATGAAACAGAGAGAGAGACACCTCTTGGGTGATCTAACATATAGATAGTTATAATTATGTTTTTCTATTTCTATCCACCTGTCTTGAAATTGAGTAACTATGCTGTTAAATTTGGATTGCAATAAAAACAGTCTTCTTCACATTTACCTTAACACTCGCCTTTTGTTAAGAGTGACTTCAGAGTACCTGGAAGTCATCCCATTGTGAGGACTTGACAGTCCTCAAAATCAGAGTACTGGGCAAACACCTAGAATTATCTCATAGGTAGAGCTGAAGGGGACTGCTTAGTGACTTGTGGTTCAGGTCCTCAAATACACCTAAAGAAAGTGTTCATGGCTCCTCTTGGCCCAGGAGTTTCTCCAAAGGACCAGTGCAGAAAGCAACAGCCATCGTTTCTCCAAATATCACATTTTCAGTCATGCTCTGGCTACAGATTTCTTACCACATAGTTTTTTGTTTGTTCAGCTGCTCTTCAACTCTTCAGTCACCTCAGGTGAAATGAAAGGCCAGTCACATTCAAGATCAAGCAAAAATGTCATAACAAGGATTGCCAGGATGGTTCAGAAAAAGCCCGAATTCATCCCCTAATGCAGATAATATGAAACAGGGAGCAGCCAAGTGTGATTTTCACGTATCTTGCAAAGAAGAAGGACTTTATTTCCACAAAAATTGCAACCTGGATTATCAGATGAGGAAAATGAGGTACAAAGAAATCTACATTTTTTGCCTGTGACCACACAAAAAAGCAAAGGAAATCCAAATGTCTGAAATACAATTCCATGCATTGACCATGAGACCAATCTCCTTTAAAATTTTTTTTTTTTTACTATTGCCAGTCATTGACATGTAGAAGAAGCAATGCTAAATGCACGTCCTCAGCACTGAAGCCATGTGCATAAAAAGTGAGGATTTCCCGGGCAGTTGAGTGATCTCCCACAAAAAGACTTAACGGAAAGACCCCACTATTGATTGCCAGAAAGCCAGTGCTTGACCTAAGAAGAGTAAAACCCATACCTTTGGTTTCTTTGACCAATGTAAAAGTCTCCTAAAAAGGGAAAAGGCCAGCAACAGATAAGAAAAGGGATGTGCAATTTTGTTTCTAATGATGGAGTCTGTACGACCCTTAATGACCTCCTCCCATCTTCGGGCTCTCAGTGCCCTGAAGAGCATCAGATGCATAGCTGCTGAGGCTAAATCAGGGCCAACAGCACAGCAAGATGGCTGGCGAAAAAGACAACGTTTTTTCAGATGCTAAGCCTGATCCTCTGCCTTTTATTGTGCAGGAGTGGTGTAATGAGGGAAGTGTAGTGTGCATGAAGAAATTAGAGATGGGAAAGGCTGTCAGGTCATCTTGTCCATCCTCCTTACAATGAGAGAGGTTCTGAAAGACATATAGTATTAATGTGGGGGCAAAGAACAGAAGAAAAGGCAGGAATTAGAGTGAAACAACTTCCACAAGCATTAGTGGCTGTTATAGGTAATATAAGTTAATAAGTAACATTAAGGTAGATGTGGACATTAATTGGCCATTTAGAATTGTGTGTGTGTCTGTGTCTCTGTGTGTGTGTGTAGTTATTAATGACAGACGAGTTCTGATATATCCTGTCCATTTCCACAGTAGAAGTCAGAAAGGGTCCTTATTCAATAGGATAATGAGGCAGTTAATGGATGATCCAGCTATTTGATCTGTATTTTTAGTGCATTTAAATAGAATAACTGCAATATGGCAACTACAGCTGATATCCAGCAAGTAAGGAGGGAGAAAGAGGAAGATGACATTTCTTTGCAGGGAAAAGGGCTGGAAGCATTATTTCAACGTTCACACTATGATCAAGAGCATCAGGAAACATGGAGGAGAGGATCTATCACGTGAAACACTGCACTTCAGGAGTCCCTATCATGGCACAACCCTGGTCATGATTGTCACCTGTGAAGAATCATGCCCTGATCTGGTTCATTTTACCAGGATTCCCTGCAAGCCATCACTATTTGTCATGAAACATGGGGTTGCTGGGATTTAGATGGGCTGGGGACTCTGTGCCTGGAACACCCTCAAACCTGCATTACAGTGCTTGTATCGCAAGCAGAGAACATTTTGTGACAGATAAGGAGCATCCTGCAGATCTGCCCAGCTCTTAAAAGCTCTCAAAACACTTCTCAATACAAAGAACAAAATACAGAACCAAAACTTGTCATCGCATTGCCTCTACCTACAGTCTGTGACTGTAGGTGTCACGGCCTACAGCCTTTGTAAATATGAAGCTAACACCACTCCTGATCCTTGATGGTCTTAGAAATTTTGCATGGAGCTCATTTGCAGAGATGATACTGTAACTGCCTGAGTAGCAAAATGCAAGTAACTTCATGGTCCCCAAGTCTTCTGTCCCAGCAGCCATCCCTGACCATGTTCTCCAAGCAGATCCCATGACCTCCTTGGCAGGCACCGAGATAGCCTGAGCTCAGTGGAGCAGGATCAACTCCACTGGGCTTGTGAGGCAGTAAGGCAAATCTCATGGTGTGTGAATACAGCCCGTGTTCATTGGAAGCAAACAGCATGGGTACAAAATGTGGCCAGACTACTTGTGAGACTGGGGTGAGAAAAAATGCACACACAGAAGAAAGATGGAGGTCGTCAGCTACTAGGAGAGATATAAAATAGTTCTATAATGAAAAAAGAAATTGCTTCTACAGCTTAAGTGGACTGTCCAGTCCTTTTGGGATCCTGTCTGCTGGAGGATGAGTGTTTCTCATGCTATTGTTTAGAAAGGGTTTGGGGAAAAGGAGGTGGTTTAATCTCATGACTGACCTTTACAAAGTATTTACATACCCAGATATTTCAAATACGTAGCACCTCTCCTGTTTGCCAATACGCCTGGCTCAGCAAGCCCCTCCTGAAGAGCCCTTTGCACCTACAAGAGTCCTCATCCCCCGCTCTCTCCACTGGCCTGCCAGTGGGACATGGGAGTCCTCTCAGGATGCTGACTCACCAGGGTGATGGGACTGCATCATTGCATGGGACAATGACAACACTGGGGTGTCTACAGAGGGAGGTCAGCACAGCCTGAGCACCAGGTCTTATTCTGAGGCACTGATCTCAGCTTCTGAACAAGGGGCAGGGAATCACTACAAAGAAGGTGTCAAGTAAGAGAAAACCCCAGGATGTCCATATCTGTGCATCCGGAGTGAAGGCCTGGGTAAGATATTAAAAATGGGGGTTTAAGGCGGCAGTTAGTGTCTCCTGACTTCCTCATGGGGGGGCTTGGCTCTCCCAGAGGGTGTAGGTGACAGACTGAAACACAGTATTCCCAACCTTTTTTCCCAGAGAGCCAAGCTATCGTATTTCCCACCCTCCCGCAAGGGTTAACAAGAAACCTTTTCTGTGCCCCTGACTCTGTCTTCCCCCCTCTCTATATTGTTGCTTCTCTTGCCGAATCCATTTGCAAATGATATCACTTGTCTGCATATTGTCACTTGCCGCCTGCCCACCCATTTATCAAGTGTCTGCAGCTCGTCGCAGGCTTGCCCTGTCCTCCCTGCTCCATTGTTCCTCTTGACCCAGGGGAAGGTGTGTGTGTGCGAGCCGGGGAGGGAGGATGGGTCCCTCCCGCAGCAGCGGCAGCCGGGCCGGGCGGCACGGGCGGTGCAGCTGGGAAGACACAATTACACGGGGAGACTGACAGCTCCCCCTCCCCGTCTGGCATTGACAGATGACCTTGCAGGGACAGCAGCCCTGGGCCTCCCCACAGACATTAGCTGATATAATGGGCTAGACTGGACATGCCATACTGAGAACGTAGGAGGTAGGTAAATCATCCCCGCTCGGTGGAAATAAACTCCGTCATTTACTTTCACAATAGGTTTCCCCTCAAACTCATAAACTTGTTTCTCAGTAACCCTAAAGCAAAATGATCGTGGAATTTGAACACAACATTTACCAAGTCTTAATGAATAACATAATTATCACTTTATGCAAATCAAAGCTCATTTGCAACTGTGAATATTTAACTATTAAAAACAACGCTTTGATCTTGAATAAAAATATGTATATCACATAATCATAGCCTTATGGAACATGAAAACTGTCTTTTTTTCTTTTTTCTTTTTTTTTTTTAACTGTACAGTTTTGCTATGCTTGGGTTTGCTGTTTGAACCTTCTCGGCGGGGACTCCATCTATGGAGCTTCTTCCCCGAGGATGTCCACTGGGGTCTCCTGGTGGCTGTTATCCCAGCTGGGCATATCAGGCCTTTCTCTTCAGGTCACTTTGTCTCAAGCATGGCAGCCTTTCTTCGGTTTGCTTTTTTCTCCGGTTTGCTTTTTTGTCCCCTGGTACTGTCTGCTTTGGTGGCAGGAGCAAACCCCAGTTCTGGAGCCCAGGCGGGCTGTGTCCTAGTGTGACAAAGATATTACCAAGAGGTAGGTACTTTATACATTAATCACGAAATAAGGGAAGAAGTCAAACTCTGCTTGCATATTTAAATCAAGCCACAGAGATGCAGATTTTT